>NW_027100048.1:31566-85566 GCF_031753505.1 Anomalospiza imberbis
CGTCAAGCCTCCAGAACAGCCCGTGCCTCCCGCAGCTCCTGAGCCACAACTGCCTCTTATTACCATTAAAGTAACTCAAATAATTAAACTAAGTGGAAGAATTCAAATAAACCTCTCTTTTGGGCGTGGCGGCCGCCATGATGGGGGTGTGAGCACCGCCATGATGGATGTGGCGGCCGCCATGATGGATGTGGCGGCCGCCATGATGGATGTGGCGGCCGCCATGATGGATTGGGGCCGCCATGATGGGTGTGTCCATCCACCGTGATGCGTGTGGGCAGCCACCATGATGGGAGTGGCCAGGCCGTGTCTCCCGGAGTAACCGGACACGTCCCCGCCCCGCGGGTGCGTCCCGGCCGCTCCGGACCCGCCACAGCCCCGGTAACGGCACCTGAAGCGCCGCCCTGCCCACACTCAAGATGGCGCCGCACCCTGAGGCCTCACAGCACCCTTCAACATGGCGGCGCCCATTGCGGCGCCAGTGATGTCATTATCTTTCCGGCGCGGGCCGGAAGTGGCGCGGCCACGGCGGCGCAAAGCCCCAAGGTCTGGTGAGGCCGGGGGGCCTTGGGGACCCCCAAATCAACCCCTATTTTCACACCCCCCCTTTTATAATTTTTCAATACAAAAACCACCACTTGATTTTCTTTTTTTAAAAAAATTACATAAATTAAAGAAAAAAAAAAATAGATTTTTTTTATTCCAAGCCCTTTTTTTTTGGGGGGGGGGGGTCGGGGGTCTCCTCAGCGCGGCAGTGGCCGCCGCCCCTTCTTCCTCCTCTTGTGCTTCGTGTCCCCCCTGGGGGGGCCCCCCTGGGCCTGGGGGGGTCCCTGGGGGGGTCCCGCAGGCCCCCCGGCCTCCCCCGGGCCCCCCTGGAAAACGCGGGCCAGGAAATCCTGGAGGGCGCTGGGGGAGGGGGGGCTGCCCTTGGGGGGGGCCCTGGGGGGAGAGAAAAGGGGTTGGGGCACAGCTGGGCACCCCCCGGGCACAGCTGGATGTACCTGGGCACACCTGGCTGCCACACCGGGCACCCTCGGAACCTCCTCCCCCAGGACTGACCGCTGGTGTCCAGCCCCAGGACCCCCCAGGACCCCCCAGGACCCCCCAGGACCCCCCGTCCCCAGGACTGACCGCTGGTGTCCAGCCCCAGGACCCCCCAGGACCCCCCGTCCCCAGGACTGACCGCTGGTGTCCAGCCCCAGGACCCCCCAGGACCCCCCAGGACCCCCCAGGACCCCCCCGTCCCCAGGACTGACCGCTGGCGGCCGGCCGGCGTGGCCGTCCTGGTGCCGAAGGACAGGTGGTAGGGGACACGGTGGCTGTCCGGGGAGATGGCCACGCACTGGCAGCCCGCCCACTCTGGGGACACACAGGGGACACGGTCACGGTGACACCAGAGACCCTGGGGTGGGCATGGTGACCCCAGAGTGACCTGGGGTGGGCATGGTGACCCCTGGCCATGGTGACCCCAGAGTGACCTGGGGTGGGCATGGTGACCCCTGGCCATGGTGACCCCAGAGTGACCTGGGCATGGTGGCCCCTGGCCATGGTGACACCAAAGACCTGGTCGCGGTGTCCCCTGGTCATGGTGTCCCCAGGGCCTCCCTGGGATGTGTCACCCCCTGGGATGTGTCACCCCCGGTGTGTCCGTGCTCCGTGTCCCCTGCCAGGTGTCCCTCACCGGTGACGTCGTAGATGTGGCCGTCCATGCGGGCCAGGTAGGTGACCTTGAGGCCGAGCAGGCTGGACTCTGCCCACAGGTCACCCTCTTCGGCCGCGTGCCACCCCCCGCACGTGCCACAGTACCGGCCACCGCGCGGGTCCCTGTCCAGCTGGAACCGCCTGCGGGGACATGGGGACACTGTGACACCCCCAGGGACACGGGGACATGGGGACACTGTGACACCCCCAGGGACACTGTGACACCCCAGGGACACGGGGACATGGGGACACTGTGACACCCCCAGGGACACTGTGACACCCCAGGGACACAGGGACACTCTGACACCTCCAGGGACACAGGGACACTCTGACACCCCGGGGACACTGGAGACATTGGGGACATGGGGACACTGTGACACCCCCAGGGACACAGGGACACTGGGGACACTGTGACACCCCAGGGACAGTGGGGGCACTGTGACAGTGCCAGGGACATTGAGAACATTGGGGACATTGGGGACACTGTGCCACCCCCAGGGACACAGCAGCACGGTGAGACCCCCAGGACAGGATGCCACCCCAAGCCCTGGGGACATGTCACCCCCCACAAGCCCCCCAGGACACGATGTCCCCCCAGTGCTGTCCCCACTGTCCCTGCAGTGTCCCCACTGTCTCCACTGTCCCCACAGTGTCCCCACGGTGTCCCCACAGTCCCTGGTCTCCCTGTGGTGTCCCCGCTGTCCCTGGTGTCCTCGGTGTCCCCACTGTCCCCGCTGTCCCTGGTGTCCCCGCTGTCCCTGCAGTCCCTGGTGTCCCCACTGTTCTGCTGTCCCTGGTGTCCCCGGTGTCCCTGCAGTCCCTGGTGTCCTCGGTGTCCCCACTGTCCCTGCTGTCCTCGGTGTCCCCACTGTCCCGCTGTCCCTGGTGTCCTCGGTGTCCCCGCTGTCCTGCAGTCCCCGGTGTCCCTGGTGTCCCCGGTGTCCCCGCTGTCCTCAATGTCCCCGGTGTCCCCACTATCCCCGGTGTTCCTGGTGTCCCCGCTGTCCCTGCAGTCCCTGGTGTCCCCGCTGTCCTCGGTGTCCCCAGTGTCCCTGCAGTCCCCGGTGTCCCCACGCTGTCCCCACCTGTGGCGTCCCCCGCAGCGGGTGCAGCCCATGGCGTCCATGGCGTCCCTGAGCTCCTCCTGCAGCCGGCCCAGGAACGCGCCCAGCGCCCGCGCCAGCTCCCCCTGCGCCAGCTGCTTCCTGCAGCCAAAAAATGGGAATCACGACCCAAAATACGCGATGGACACCCCGAAAATCTGGGATTCACACCCCAAACTCACGCCTGGTACTCGCGCCGCCTCTCGGGGCTGCTCACCCGCTCCCAGCCCGCCCGCAGCACCTTGAACGCTGCCTCTGCCCGGGGGTCACGGCTCTTGTCGGGGTGCACCTGCCAAGGCACGGCCCTCAGCGCTGCCGCCGTGTCCCCAGGGTGTCCCCAGGGTGTCCCCGACCCCCCGGGATGTCCCCGACGCTCACCAGCACCGCCAGCCGCCGGTACGCCCGCCGCAGCTCGGTGTCGCTGGCCGTGGGCTCCACCCCGAGCACCCGGAACGGGTCCAGCTCCTCCTCGGCCACCTCGGCCATGGCCACCAAACGTGTCACCTCCTCCTGGCCGCCGCCTCCGGCGACAGCGGCGTGGCTCGCCCGCCGCCGCAGCCACTCGCCCAGCAGCTCCCGGGAGCGGCCGAGCGCCGCGGAGGCGCCGCGGAGGAAGGAGCGGAGCCCCCCGAGGAGGAGGAGGAGGAGGAGGAAGAGCAGCGCCAGGAGAGCCCCGAGCAGGCGCAGGCACAGCGCGACCCCCGCCCGGGCCGCCCGCAGGGACCCCCGGTGTCCCCTGCCGGGGTCGCCGAGCTGCTCGCCGTGCTCCTCGCGGCGTTGTCGCGGTCGCCGCCGCGCCCCGCGGGTGTCGCCGCCGTCCTCCGGGGGTCCCCGGTGGCGGCAGCCGAGGCTGCACGGGAGGTCCCGGGAGGGGCTCGGGGGAGCGGCCGGGGGCCCCCGGCAGCCGCAGCGACCCCCGGGCGGGGGGACACTGCCGGGGGGGGGGACATCCTCAGGGCCGGGGACACTCCCGGGACCGGGGACACTCCAGGAACCGGGGACGCCACCGGGAACGGGGACGCCACCGGGGCCGGGGACACTCCCGGGACCGGGGACACTCCCGGGGCCGGGGACACTCCAGGAACCGGGGACGCCACCGGGACCGGGGACGCCACTGGGACCGGGGACAGGAGGGTCGCGCTCGCCGCTGCCGTCGTCGCCGCCGCCCGCCGTGCCGCTGCCGGTGGCGCTGGTGGCAGCGGGGGGGTGGCCGCAGGTCCCGTTCCAGGCGGCGCTGGAGCCCCCCCCGTGCCCGCTCCCCCCGGGGCCGCCCCCGGCCGCGTCCCGGTACCGGGGCCGCTCCATCGCCCCGGGGTTAGGTCACGGCCATCCCTGGGACAAGGGGACAGCGGGGACAGAGCGGGGACAGCGGCGTCAGCACCCCCGGCACGGCCACGGGACACCGCGGGGAGCCCCGGAGGGACCCCCGAACCGAGCCCGGGACCCCCTGAATGGACCCCGGTGAGCCCAGAACGGCCCCGGGACCCCCGAACCGAGCCCGGGACCCCCTGAATGGACCCCGGTGAGCCCAGAACGGACCCGGGACCCCCGAACCGAGCTCGGGATTCCCTGACTAGACCCGGGACTCCCGGAACAGCCCCGGGAACCCCGAAATCCGGTCCCGGGGACCCCCTGACCCCTCCCCGAATGGAACCGGGACCCCCGAAACCGGCCCGGGAGCCCCGGACGCTCGGACCGGCTCTCAGAGCCCCGGTACCGGGAGGGTTCGGGACTCACCACGCCGGTACAGCGAGGGTTCGGGGGGCTTCGGGACTCACCACTCCGGTACCGACGGGGGGGGGGGGGGGGTCGCGCCGCCGCCCCCCCCCGGGTCCCCTCACGGCCGCACTTCCGCTTTCCGCCCGCCGCCGCGTTAGCCACGCCCACTTCCGGGCTGGGACAGCACGCGGTCGCGTCACGAGGCCCCTCCTTAAAAGGCAATGGCCACGCCCCCTCACCCGCACGAGCTGGTCCCTAAATGGACATGACCACGCCCCTTACGGCAGCACCCTTTAATCTGCATAGTCACGCCCCTTATTTGGATAGAGGCACGCCCCTTAAAGGGGTAACGTTTCTTAAAGGGGCAACGCCGCCGTCCCGTCACCGCGGTGGGACCCGGTGCCCCTTCCCAGTGCTCCCAGTGGCCCCCCCCAACGCTCCCAGTTCGGGGTCTCTCCCGTGCCCCTCCCAGTTCCGGGTTTCTCCCAGTTCCCCCAGTTCGGGGTCTCTCCCAATTCCCCCAGTTCGGGGTCTCTCCCAGTTCGGGGTCTCTCCCAGTTCCCCCAGTTTGGGGTCTCTCCCAGTTCGGGGTCTCTCCCAGTTCCCCCAGTTCCCCCAGTTTGGGGTCTCTCCCAGTGCTCCCAGTTCCCCCAGTTCGGGGTCTCTCCCAGTGCTCCCAGTCCCCCCAGTTCGGGGTCTCTCCCAGTTCTCCCAGTTCGGGGTCTCTCCCAGTTCCCCCAGTTTGGGGTCTCTCCCAGTGCTCCCAGTTCCCCCAGTTTGGGGTCTCTCCCAGTGCTCCCAGTTCCCCCAGTTCGGGGTCTCTCCCAGTTCTCCCAGTTCGGGGTCTCTCCCAGTTCGGGGTCTCTCCCGTGCCCCTCCCAGTTCCGGGTCTCTCCCAGTTCTCCCAGTTCGGGGTCTCTCCCAGTTCGGGGTCTCTCCCAGTTCCCCCAGTTCCGGGTCTCTCCCAGTGCTCCCAGTTCGGGGTCTCTCCCAGTGCCCCCAGTTCCCCCAGTTCGGGGTCTCTCCCAGTTCGGGGTCTCTCCCAGTGCTCCCAGTTCCCCCAGTTCGGGGTCTCTCCCAGTTCCCCCAGTTCGGGGTCTCTCCCAGTTCCCCCAGTTTGGGGTCTCTCCCAGTTCCCCCAGTTTGGGGTCTCTCCCAGTGCTCCCAGTTCCCCCAGTTTGGGGTCTCTCCCAGTTCCCCCAGTTCGGGGTCTCTCCCAGTTCGGGGTCTCTCCCAGTTCCCCCAGTTTGGGGTCTCTCCCAGTTCCCCCAGTTCTCCCAGTTCGGGGTCTCTCCCAGTTCCCCCAGTTCGGGGTCTCTCCCAGTTCGGGGTCTCTCCCAGTTCCCCCAGTTCTCCCAGTTCGGGGTCTCTCCCAGTTCCCCCAGTTCGGGGTCTCTCCCAGTTCGGGGTCTCTCCCAGTGCTCCCAGTTCCCCCAGTTCGGGGTCTCTCCTAGTTCCCCCAGTTCGGGGTCTCTCCCAGTTCCCCCAGTTCTCCCAGTTCGGGGTCTCTCCCAGTTCCCCCAGTTCCCCCAGTTCGGGGTCTCTCCCAGTTCCCCCAGTTCGGGGTCTCTCCCAGTTCAGGGTCTCTCCCAGTGCTCCCAGTTCGGGGTCTCTCCCAGTTCGGGGTCTCTCCCAGTTCCCCCAGTTCCCCCAGTTCGGGGTCTCTCCCAATTCCCCCAGTTCGGGGTCTCTCCCAGTTCGGGGTCTCTCCCAGTTCCCCCAGTTCGGGGTCTCTCCCAGTTCGGGGTCTCTCCCAGTGCTCCCAGTTCCCCCAGTTTGGGGTCTCTCCCAGTTCTCCCAGTTCGGGGTCTCTTCCCCCAGTTCGGGGTCTCTCCCAGTGCTCCCAGTTCCCCCAGTTCGGGGTCTCTCCCAGTTCCCCCAGTTCGGGGTCTCTCCCAGTTCGGGGTCTCTCCCAGTGCTCCCAGTTCCCCCAGTTCGGGGTCTCTCCCAGTTCTCCCAGTTCGGGGTCTCTTCCCCCAGTTTGGGGTCTCTCCCAGTGCTCCCAGTTCCCCCAGCCATCCGGCCCCGCTGGGTCGCTGCTCTTTTATTCCTCCGAGTTGGGAAAAACCGAAGCAAAAAAAGGCAAAGAAGGGGAAGCGGGGGCGGCAGAGGGGAGGGGGCACGGCCCCTTTTCTTGTGCTTTCACCCCATTTTTACATCCCATTAAAAGCGGGAGTGAATTCAGGATGAAGGACCCGAACGCAAAAAAATTAAAATAAAATTAGGGAAAAAAAGGGGAAAAATTGAGGAAAAAAAAAAAAAAAAGAATTTGAAATAATTAAAAAGGATTACACCCCAATAAAAAAACCCAAAAAAATAAAACAAAACCAAACTGAAAATAAAGAAATCAGTAAAATAAAACGAAATAAAAGAAAAAATCAACACAAAAGCAAAATAAAAATAAAATTAAAAATTAAAATAAAAATGGAAAAAAGAAATTAAAATAAAAGCAAAAAACTCAGTAAAATAAAAAGAAAAAAAAGAAAAAGGTCAGAACAAAACAAAAAAAGTAAAACAAAATGAAATGAAAGAAATAAAACAAAGTAAAACAAAATGAAATGAAAGAAATAAAACAAAGTAAAACAAAATGAAATTAAATAAAACAAAATAAAACAAAATAAAATGAAATAAGGGGAAATGAAATGAAATAAAACAAATAAAGTAAAAGAGAATAAGATAATGTGAAAGACAATAAAATAAAGTGAAATAAAATAAAATAAAGCAAATACAGTGAAACAGAATAAAGCAAAACAAAATAAAGTAAAACCGATTAAAATAAAATAAAAAAAGTAAAACAGAATGAAATAGAAGAAAGCAAAGAAAGCAAAACAGAATAAAATAAAAGAAAGTAAAATAAAAGAAAGTAAAATAAAAGAAAGTAAAATAAAAGAAAGTAAAATAAAATAAAATAACCAAAAATAAACCAAATTAAAAAACCCGCAAAAAAACCCCAGCAATAAATCCAAAAAAACCTTTACAAAACCAACCAAAACCCCCAAAAACACCTCCGAAACGAACCCCAAAAAACCCCGAAACGAACCCCGAAGCCCAGCGCAAGGCCGCAGCCGCAGGGGCGCCGGTTACGAGTCCAGCTCCATCTCGAGCGCCCGCAGCTCCTCCTCCAGCGCTCTCCTCCGCGCCAGCTTCTGCAGCTGCTCGGGGCTGGGCTGCGGCACCGCGCCGTCCTCCAGCCGCCGCCGCAGCTCCTCCACCTGCCGCAGCTTCTTCCGCAGGCTCTTCATGCGCCGGCCCCGCTCCTCGCTGCCGCCGCGCTGCCCCGAATTCTGCCCGGAGTTATCGCCGGAGCTGCTCCCGCCGTTACTCCCCGAATTCTTCCCCGAATTCTTCCCGGAGTTATCCCCCGAGCTGCTCCCACCGTTACTCCCCGAATTCTTCCCCGAATTCTTCCCGGAGTTATCGCCGGAGCTGCTCCCGCCGTTACTCCCCAAATTCTTCCCCGAATTCTTCCCCGAATTCTTCCCCGAATTCTTCCCGGAGTTATCCCCGGAGCTGCTCCCGCCGTTACTCCCCAAATTCTTCCCCGAATTCTTCCCGGAGTTATCCCCCGAGCTGCTCCCGCTGTTACTCCCCATATTTTTCCCCGCGTTATTCCCGGAATTATTGCCCGAATTCCTCCCGGCATTATTCCCGCTGTTGCTCCCCGAATTTTTCCCGGAATTCTTCCCCGAATTACTCTCCGAATTCTTCCTGCCGTTACTCCCGGCATTATCCCTGGAATTATTCCCGGCGTCGCTCCCCGAATTAACCCCGGAATTATCCCCGGGATTCTCGCCGGGATTCTTGCTGGAATTCGCGGGATTCTTGCTGGAATTCACGCTGGAATTCTTGCCGGAATTCCCAGGATTTGCCGCGGTTTCCTCCCCTCCCTTCTCCCCCGCTGTCCCTCCTCCTCCTCCTCCTCCTCCTCCTCCCAGCCCGATTTTTTCCAGCGCCTGGCTCAGTCCGTCCCCGCCGTTTTCCCGATCCTTTTCCTGCTGCTGTTTCCTCTTCTCTTTGCGTTTCAGGTTCCTGCGGGCGCTTTTGGATAAAGCTGGGGAGGGGTCGCTGCCCTCGGGCCGCCCGGGGGTCCCTCGGCTCGGTGGGGAAGGGGTGGGCTCGGGGTTTAAACCCGGCGGCAGTTCGGGTTTGCTCCGGAAGAATTTCACGTATTTGTTCTCGTAGCTGTGGTGGGGGGGAGGAGGGAATAAAATTAGGGGGAAAAAAAAGGTCAGGGGGTTTTGGGGGGTCCTGGAGGGGTTTGGGGGGGGACAGGAGGAGTTTTGGGGAGTCCTGGAGGGGTTTGGGGGAGACAGGAGGAGTTTGGGGGGGTCCTGGAGGGGTTTGGGGGAGACAGGAGGAGTTTTGGGGGGTCCTGGAGGGGTTTGGGGGGAGACAGGAGGAGTTTTGGGGGGTCCTGGAGGGGTTTGGGGGGAGACAGGAGGAGTTTTGGGGGGTCCTGGAGGGGTTTGGGGGGGGACAGGAGGAGTTTGGGGGGGTCCTGGAGGGGTTTGGGGGGAACAGGAGGAGTTTGGGGGGGGGCTGGAGGGGTTTGGGGGGGACAGGAGGAGTTTTGGGGGGGTCCTGGGGGGGTTTGCGGGAGACAGGAGGAGTTTTGGGGGGTCCTGGAGGGGTTTGGGGGGGTCCAGGAGGGGATTTGAGGGGACAGGAGGGGTCTGAGGGGGTCCAGGGGGAATTTGGGAGGGTTCTGGAGGGGTCTGGGGGGGACACGAGGGATTTGGGAGAGACAGGAGGTGATGTGAGGGGTTTGGGGGCACAGGAGGAGTTTGGGGGGGTTCTGGAGGGAATTTGAGGGGTTTAGGGGGGACAAGAGGGGTCTGAGGGGGGACAGGAGGGGTTTGGGGGACCCAGCGAGGACCCCGAACCAGGCCTGGGTGGGACTCGACCCCTCCCCACAGCCTGGGGACTCCCAGGACCCCCCAGGAGACCCCTGGGGACCCCAGGACCCCTCCCCACAGCCTGGGGACCCCCAGGACCCCCCTGGGGACCCCAGGACCCCTCCCCACAGCCCGGGGACCCCCAGGACCCCCCTGGGGACCCCAGGACCCCTCCCCACAGCCTGGGGACCCCCAGGACCCCCCTGGGGACCCCAGGACCCCTCCCCACAGCCCGGGGACCCCCAGGACCCCCCTGGGGACCCCAGGACCCCTCCCCACAGCCTGGGGACCCCCAGGACCCCCCTGGGGACCCCAGGACCCCTCCCCACAGCCCGGGGACCCCCAGGACCCCCCAGGAGACCCCTGGACCCCTCCCCACAGCCCGGGGACACCCCTGGGGACCCCAGAAGCCCTCCCCACAGCCCGGGGACACCCCTGGAGACCCCCAGGACCCCTCCCCACAGCCCGGGGACCCCCAGGACCCCCCACTCACACGGGCACCTCCTCCTGGGGCACGTAGCCCTCCTTGACCCGGCGCTGCTTCCGCCAGGTCCCGTCCGGCCGCTGCGTGGACGGGATGTACCTGCCTGGGGACAGGGGGACACTGTGGGGACACCTGGGGACAGGGGGACAGCAGGGACAGCCTGGGGACAGTCTGGGGACAGCCTGGGGACACTGTGGGGACACCTGGGGACAGCAGGGACAGCCTGGGGACACTGTGGGGACACCTGGGGACACCTGGGGACAGCCTGGGGACAGCAGGGACATTGTGGGGACAGGGGGACACTGTGGGGACAGCCTGGGGACAGCAGGGACAGCCCCACAGACACCACAGGGATTTGGGGACACCACGGGGACACCCGCGGACAGGAGGGGACACCCTGGGAGACCCTGGGGAAAGGGGGACACCCCCACAGCCACGGGGGGACAAGGGGACACCCCGGGAACACCCCCACACCACGGGGGGACACCCTGGGGACACCCTGGGGACACCCCCACAGACACCGGGGGGACACCCTGGGGACACCCTGGGGACACGCTGGGTACCAGGGACACCCCAAAGGCCCTGCCAGGACCCCCAGAGGGGCTCGGGGACATTCCTGGGGACCCCCCAAGCCCAACCCCCCCTCAGAGACCCCAAAACCCTCACGGAGACCCCAGAGCTCTCCTGGGGACCCCAAATCCTCACGGAGACCCCAGAGCTCTCCTGGGGACCCCAAACCCTCACGGAGACCTCCGGGACCCCTCCCTAAAAACCTCGCCCCCCCCCCGGCCCCTCACGGGTGTCCCGGGACCCCCCCTCAAATCCAAAACCCCTCACGGATATCTCCAGGACACCCCTAAAAACACTCCGAGCCCCCCCCCCCCCAAAATCCCAGGCCCTCCCAGGCCCCTCACAAGGGTCCCTGGACCCCTCCCCAAATCCACCCCCCCCCCCAGAGACGCCAAAACCCCTCCCAGACCCCCCAAATCCTCACGGGGACCTCCAGGACCCCTCCCCAAATATACCCCAGGACCCCCACCGATCCCTCAAGGCGGTCCCGGGACCCCTCCTCAAATCCAACCCCCTCTCAGCGACCCCAGAACCGCTCACGGAGACCCCCAACCCCTCACGGAGCGCTCCGAGACCCCTCCCCAAAAACCGCGCCCCCGCCCCCCGCAGGCCCCTCACGGGGGTCCCGCCCCGCCTTGGGCCCTTCCCGTCCCCGGGAGCCCCGCGCGGGTCCGGGGGGGTCCCGGGGGTCCCGAGGGGGTCGGGGCAGCCCCCGGGGGGTCCCGGAGCCCCCCGCAGGCCGCGGGGCCCCCCCGCGCTCACCGGTCTCGTCCGTCACATAGGGCGTCGCCATCTTTGCGCGCGCGCCGCGGGGCCGCCCCGGAAGTGACGTAAAGGCGGCGGCGCGGCGGCGCGGGGGGCGTGGCCTTTAGGGTGGAGGTGTGGCCACACGTGGGATATGAAAATTAGAGGGCGGGGCTTGGCCTGTATGGTAATTAGAGGGCATGGCAATATGTTGATTAGGAAATTAGTGGGTGTGACAATGATGGACATTTAAATAATATGGAAAATAAGGGGCGTGGTCAAATAATGAATGCAAATTATGTGGCAGATGAGGAGGCGTGGCCATTGTTGGGCATGTAAATCAGAGGGCATGGCCAAAATGAGGACACGGACTTTAATTGATATGCAAATTAGAGGGCGTGGTCACGCGGTGATGTACAAACTCATGGGCGTGGTCAAATAGTGAGGATGATAATTAATATGGAAATTAAGAGGTGTGGTCACCATTATTGAAATTGGGTCATGGCCAAATGCTGAAATAAACTTTAATTACTATGGAAATGAGGGGGCGTGGTCATTGTTTAGAATGGGAGTCACATGGTCCAAATTTATGCATGATCATATAAGCTATATGGAAATTAGGGGGCGTGGTCAGGGGCAATCATTGTCTTTACCATGGAAAAGGGTGCGTGGTCATTGGATGATATGGAGATTAGAGGGTGTGGCCAAGAGGAGCATGAGCTTAATTAATATTAAAATTGGAGGCATGGTCATTTGCTTATATGGAAATTAAGGGGTGTGGTTTAATGGATTTTCCCCAAATATGGAAATTGGGGGGTGTGGCCATTGCTTTATGTGGAAATTACGGGCATGGTCCCAAAATGGGTGTGGTCATTTACAAATATGGACATTAGAGGGCGTGGCCAAAACAAATGATTGGCTCTATGTAAATTAAGGGGCGTGGTTGTTGTAATATAAGGAAATTGTGGGTGTGGTCACAGGAAGGGGCGTGGCCATGGACAGATATGGAAATTGCAGGATGTGGTCAAAAATATCTTTAATCAATATGTAAATTAGGGGGCGTGGTCGCTGGTTTTGGGGCAGGGGTCCCCACATCAGAGGCCTTGGAGGAGGGGCCCCACCTGGACCCCGCCAGAATCCCTCAAAATCCCCCCAGGATCCCCAAAATCCATCCAAAAACCCCCCAAAACCCCCCCAGGACACCCCAAAACCCCCCTAGGACACCCCAAAACCCCCCAAAAGTCACTCAGGACCCCCCAAAGTCCATCTAAAAACCCCCCAAAACCCCCCAGACCCCCAAATTCCCGTCAGGACCCCCAAAATTCACTCAGGTCCCCCCAGAACCCCTCCAGGACACCTCCAGACCCCCAAAACCGCCCCAAAGTCCCCCCAAAACCCCTCCAGGACACCTCCCAGACACCCCAAAACTGCCCTAAAACCCCCAGGACACCCCCAGATCCCCTCAGACCCCTAAAAAACCCCCCCAGACCCCCCAAAACCCACCCCAAAACACCCAAAACCACCCCAAATCCCCTCAGAGTCCCCCATTACCACCCCAAAATTCCCCCAAAACCCCCCCAGGGCACCCCCAGACACCCCAAAACCCACCCAAAATCCCCCCAAGCCCCCCCAGATCTCAGAGCTCCCCAAAAACGCCCGTAAATCCCCCCCCAAAACCCCCCGGGACCCCCCAAACCACACACGGAGCCGGAGCCACGGCCACATCGCTGCCTTTACTCTCGGTGCCACCGAGGCCACCACGCGTGTCCCCAACCCCCCCCCAGCTCCGGGGGGGTCCCGGGGGGTTTTGGGGGGCTGGTTTTGGGGCGGGGGTCCCTAGACGGAGCGGCCCCGGAGGAGGGGGCTGCTCTCGCCGCTCGGGGCCCCCCCCAGGGCGCGCTGCAGCAGCCGCCGCACGGTGACGTTTGGGGACAGCCACCCCCGGGGCCGCCCGGGGGGCGTGGGGGGCGCCGGGGACAGCGCCGGGTGCTTGACTCGTCTGGGGGGGACACGGCGGGGGGACACGGTGTCACCTCCTGCCTGTGGGGTGTCCCCAGTGTCCCCAACCCCATAGAGAGTGTCCCCAGTGTCCCCACAGTGTCACCTCCTGCCTGTGGGGTGTCCCCAGTGTCCCCAACCCCAAAGGGAGTGTCCCCAGCCCCACAGTGTCACCTCCACCCCATGGGGAGTGTCCCCAGTGTCCCCAACCCCATAGAGAGTGTCCCCAGTGTCCCCACAGTGTCACCTCCTGCCTGTGAGGTGTCCCCAATGTCCCCAACCCCAAAGGGAGTGTCCCCAGCCCCACCGTGTCACCTCTGCCCCACAGGGAGTGTCCCCAGCCCCACAGTGTCACCTCCACCCCATGGGGAGTGTCCCCAGTGTCCCCAACCCCATAGAGAGTGTCCACAGTGTCCCCACAGTGTCACCTCCACCCCATGGGGAGTGTCCCCAATGTCCCCAACCCCATAGAGAGTGTCCCCAGTGTCCCCACAGTGTCACCTCCTGCCTGTGGGGTGTCCCCGATGTCCCCAACCCCATAGAGAGTGTCCCCAGCCCCACAGTGTCACCTCTGCCCCACAGGGAGTGTCCCCAGCCCCACAGTGTCACCTCCACCCCATGGGGAGTGTCCCCAGTGTCCCCAACCCCATAGAGAGTGTCCACAGTGTCCCCACAGTGTCACCTCCACCCCATGGGGAGTGTCCCCAATGTCCCCAACCCCATAGAGAGTGTCCCCAGTGTCCCCACAGTGTCACCTCCTGCCTGTGGGGTGTCCCCGATGTCCCCAACCCCATAGAGAGTGTCCCCAGCCCCACAGTGTCACCTCCTGCCTGTGGGATGTCCCCAGTGTCCCCAACCCCATAGAGAGTGTCCCCAGTGTCCCCACAGTGTCACCTCCACCCCATGGGGAGTGTCCCCAATGTCCCCAACCCCATAGAGAGTGTCCCCAGTGTCCCCACAGTGTCACCTCCACCCCATGGGGAGTGTCCCCAATGTCCCCAACCCCATAGAGAGTGTCCCCAGTGTCCCCACAGTGTCACCTCCACCCCATGGGGAGTGTCCCCAATGTCCCCAACCCCAAAGGGAGGGTCCCCAGTGTCCCCAGAGTGTCACCTCCGCCCCATAGGGAGTGTCCCCAGCCCCACGGTGTCACCTCCTCCCTGTGGGGTGTCCCTGATGTCCCCAACCCCACAGTCTCACCCGACCCCATAGGCAGTGTCCCCACTGTCCCCATTGTCCCCTTAGTGTCCTCAATATCTGCAATGTCCCCAGTGTCCCCAGTGTCCCCAGTGTCCCCTCACCTGTAGGTGTACGCGGCCGTGCCCAGGGCGGCCGCCACCAGCACGAGCCCCACGAACAGCGTGGTGCGGCCGGTGGCCGGAGCAGCTCCTGGGGACAGCGACAGCTCAGTGCCACCCCTTGGGGACATCCCCCAGACCCTGTCCCCGTCACCTCCGGCAGGGCAGCGACAGCTCAGTGCCACCCGGGGGGCCTTGGGGACATCCCCCGGACCCTGTCCCCGTGTCCCTGTCACCCCTCCAGAGCAGGAACACCCCAGCCCCGCCCGGGGGACATCCAGGACCCTGTCCCCGTGTCCCTGTCACCCCCCAGAGCAGGAACACCCCAGCCCCACCCGGGGACACCCAGGACCCTGTCCCCGTGTCCCTGTCACCCCCCGGAGCAGGAACACCCCAGCCCCGCCCGGGGGACACCCAGGACCTCGTCACCGTGTCCCTGTCACCTCTTCCGGGCCGGGGACAGCTCAGCCTCACCCAAGGGACACGCGGGGACATCCCCTGGACCCTGTCACGCTGTCCCTGCCACCCCTCCAGGGCAGGAACACCCCAGCCCCACCCAGGGGACACCCAGGGCCCTGTCCTCGTGTCGCACCTCCCACGGCCACGCGGGTGGTGGCCACGGCCAGCCCGTTGCCGTTGGCCAGGGACACGTTGAGGCAGAAGAGGCCGGAGCGGTTGAAGTCCTGGCGCAGCACGAGCTCGCAGCCGGGCGACGGCGACACCGCCGAGCACGACTCCGCCTCCGCCGTGCGACACTCGGCGTCCGCCACCACCGTGCACACCTCCTCGGGCAGCCTGCGGGCACGCCGCGTCAGCGCCGGGGACACCGCGCTGCCTTGTCGCCGCCGCTGTCGCCCGCTGTCGCCACTCACCCGCCCTCGCACGTCACCGTCAGCTCCACGCTGCTGCCGCCGCCCTCGGGCACCACCTGCACGATGGCCACGCTCTCGATGCCCTCTGCGGGGGGCGAGGAGGGGTCAGCGGGGTCGGGAAGCCCCGGCCGGACCCCCCGGGACCCCCCCGGCACCCCCGGGAGCCCCGGACTCACGGACGATGTCCAGCTGGGTGGCGAAGGTGCCGTAGCGGTACAGGACGCAGCCGGGCGAGTCCTCGGCTGGGGCCTGGCGCTTGACCAGCGCCAGCGGCTGGGCGGTGGCACCAGCTGTGGCTGCAGCTGTGGCTGCGGCCGTGGCTCCAGCTGCGGCTGCAGCCATGGCCCCAGCTGTGGCGCCAGCTGTGGCTCCAGCTGCGGCCGCAGCCGTGGCCCCAGCTGTGGCTCCAGCTGTGGCAGCGGCCAGGGACACAGCAGCGACTCCTGCGGTGGCTTCTGTGGTGGCATCCGCCGTGACACCAAGCGTGGCTGCAGCGGTGGCATCGAGGGCAGATCCAGCTGTGGCCGATCCAGCTGTGGCCGATCCCGCGGTGGCCGCAGCTGTGACACCACCCGCGCCTCCGTCTGTCGCCGCATCTGCAGGGACACACGGGAGACGCTGGGCGAGGACAAGGGGACAGCGAGCCCTTGGGGACAGCGAGCCCTTGGGGACACCCCCAACATGTCCCCTCCCTGCCGCCAGCCCCGGCTCGGGCCAGCACCCACCTGCAGCCGCTGTCCCCTCCGCGGGGACCACAGTGACAGAGGTGTCCCCGGCCGCGGTGGCGACAGCGGGGGACACGGAGGAGGCGACAGCCGCGGTGCTGGCAGCGAGGGCGGGGGCGGTGGCGGAGGGGACCGAGAGCTCGGTGACAGCGGCGACAGAGGGCTCGATGGCGGCGGTGACAGCGGGATCGGTGGCGGCGGGGACCGAGGGCTCGGTGACAATGGGGACAGCGGGCTCGGTGACGGCGGGGTCCGAGGGTTCCGCCGCCGAGCCCCCCGTGGGCTCCACGGGCTCCGCGGGGGCTGCGGGAAAAACGGGGTTGGGGTCACCCAGGACCCCCCAGAGCCCGGGCTGGGGTCACCTCTGGTTTGGGACCCCCCCGGGACCCCCCCAACTGCAGTGTCGGGGGTGCTCCGTGTCCCCTGGTGACACCGGGGACACACACCGTGGGGTGGGGTGGCTCTGGGGGCTGAGGGGACACTGGGGACACACACTCTGGCACGGGGGACACTGGGACCACACCCCACGGAGCACCCCGGACACCGTGCGCACCCCCAGCAGGCGATGCCACCCCAAACCCCCCCTTCCCCTTCCCCTTACCCGTGCTGGCCACCGCCACCGTGCTCTGTCCCCCGGCCGGGGTGGTGGCCGCGGGCCCGGTGGCCCCGGTGGGAGCCCCGGTGGGGCCCGGCGTGGTTGTGGGGCCGCAGGGGCTGAGCGGGATGGCGGCCTGGAGCACCAGGCGGGCCGAGAAGGTGCCGGTGTCCAGGTAGGTGTGGGTGACGGTGGCGCTGCGCGTGATCAGGGTCCCGCTCCGGTCGCCGAAGTCCCACGAGTAGGACACGTCGGCGTGGCGCAGGTAGCGGCTCGGGTCGTGCAGCCGCACGGCGAACGCCACCGCACGGTTCCGCACGAAGCGCCCGGCACCGGCCCCCGCGTCCTGCAGCTGCGACACGTCCACGGCCAGCGGGACTTGGTCTGCGGGGACAGCGCGGGGACAGCGCGGGGACACGGGTGAGGGGAGGGGGACAGCGGTGTGGACGGCCATTGGTCTGACTGGCACCCGAACGCTGGCGCACGGTGTCACCTGCACCCGGTGTCACCTGCACCCGGTGTCACCTACAGCCACTGTCACCTACAGCCACTGTCACCTCCAACCTCAGCACCCAGTGTCACCCGCACCCGGTGTCACCTGCACCCGATGTCACCTGCACCCGGTGTCACCTACAGCCACTGTCACCTCCAACCTCAGCACCCAGTGTCACCTGCACCCGGTGTCACCTGCACCCGGTGTCACCTACAGCCACTGTCACCTCCAACCTCAGCACCCAGTGTCACCTGCACCCGGTGTCACCTGCACCCGGTGTCACCTGCACCCGATGTCACCTGCACTCAGTGTCACCTATACCCAGTGTCACCTATACCCAGTGTCACCTATATCACCTACGCCCAGTGTCACCTGCACTGTCACCTACAGCCACTGTCACCTGCAGCCTCAGCACCCAATGTCACCTGCACCCACAACCCCCCCACAACCCCCACCCCAAACCCCCTGCCCCATTTTCCCCGTGCCCCCCCTGTGCCCCTCAGTGTCCCCCGGTGTCCCCGTGTCACCCACCGGTGATGCTGAACTGGGAGATGGCGTGGCCGATGGGGATGAACTTCTGGCGGCCCCGGTAGTGGTACACGGCCACCTCCATGGTGTACGAGCCCAGGGCCACCCCGGCCGTGCCCACCGTGAGCCGCGACGCTGGCCCGTCCACCACCTGCCAGTAGCGCCCTGGGGACAGCGGGGACAGTGCCACCACGGCGTGGGCAGTGCCACCATAGTGGGGACAGTGCCACCACGGCGTGGGCAGTGCCACCATAGTGGGGACAGTGCCACCACGGCGTGGGCAGTGCCACCATAGTGGGGACAGTGCCACCACGGCGTGGGCAGTGCCACCATAGTGGGGACAGTGCCACCACAGCGGGGACAGTGCCACCACAGCATGGTCAGTGCCACCACGGCGTGGGCAGTGCCACCACAGCGGGGTCAGTGCCACCACAGCGTGGGCAGTGTCACCACAGCGGGGTCAGTGCCACCACAGCGGGGACAGTGCCACCACAGCATGGTCAGTGCCACCACGGCGTGGGCAGTGCCACCACAGCGGGGACAGTGCCACCACAGCGGGGACAGTGTCACCACGGCAGGGACAGTGCCACCACGGCGTGGGCAGTGCCACCACGGCGTGGGCAGTGCCACCACAGCAGGGTCAGTGCCATCACAGCAGGGACAGTGCCACCACGGCGTGGGCAGTGCCACCACAGGGGGGTTGGTGCCACCACGGCGTGGTCAGTGCCACCACAGCGGGATCAATGCCACCACAGGGGGCTTGGTGCCACCTCGGGGACACCCGGCGCCGTGTTTGGGGTGACCGGTGCCATCCTCACCCCATGTCCACCAGACGTAGACGAACTTGCCCCGCTTGCCCCTGGGCATGGGCTGCCCGTCGGGAAAGGTCCCGCTGGCGTCCGGCTGCTCCGCGAACACCGGGTCCCCCCGTGCCACCCGCGTGCCTGTGGGGACAGCCAGGGTGAGGGGACACCGGGGACCCCGCGGGGACACTGGGGGGGGTGAGAGGACATTGGGGACACCAGGGGGACACCAGGGGGACACCACGGGGACACAGGGGGTGAGGGGACACTGGGGTTTCGGAGGTTTTGGGGGGTCCAGAGGGTTTTGGGGTGGTTTCGGAGGGTTTGGGGTGTGTTTGGGTGGTTTGGGATGGTTTCAGGGTGGGTTGTGGGTGGTTTTGGGGAGTTTTGGAGGTTTAAGGGGTTTTGGTATGGTTTTAGGTGGTTTGGGGTGGTTTGGGATGCTTTTAGGTGGTTTTGGGTGGTTTTGAACAGTTTGGGGTGGTTTGGGGGGGTTACTGGGTGGTTTGGGGTGGTTTTGGGGTGGTTTGGGGGGATTTGTGATGGTTTCGAGATGGTTTTGGAATGGTTTCAGGGTGGTTTGGTATGGTTTTGGGTGGTTTGGGGGTGGTTTTGGGTGGCTTGAGGTGGTTATGGGGTGGTTTCAGGGTGGTTTTGGGTGGTTTGGGGTAGTTTTGAGCAGTTTGGGGTGGTTTGCAGTGGTTTGGAGTGGTTTTGAGGAGTTTGGGGTGGTTTCAGGATGGTTTGGGGGTGGTTTGGTTCTGAGTGGTTTGGGATGGTCTCGGGGTGATTTTGGGGTGGTTTCAGGGTGGTTTTGAGCGGTTTGGGGGTGGTTTGGGGTGGTTTCAGGGTGGTTCTGAGTGGTTTTGGGTGGTTAGAGGTGGTTTCAAGGTGGTTTGGGGTGGTTTTGGAGTGGTTTGGGGTGGATTAGGATGGTTTGGGGTGGTTTGGGGTGGTTTCAGGGTGGTTTGGGGTGGCTTTGGAGTGGTTTGGGGTGGATTAGGATGGTTTGGGGTGGTTTCAGGGTGGTTTCAGGGTGGTTTGGGGTGGCTTTGGATTGGTTTGGGGTGGATTAGGGTGGTTTGGGGTGGCTTTGGGGCGGTTTGGGGCTCACTGACCATTGACGGTGCAGTTCTGCCCCCACACCACGCGGCCATCGGGCAGCACGCTCTGGTTGCCCGGGAAGCGCAGGGCGATGGAGAAGGTGGCCTGGGCACCCGCCATGGTGGGAGCGTCGTTGCTGATGTCGAAGGTGACATCGCCACCTGCTCGGGGACACGATCGGGGGGTGGCAGGGGGTCAGTGACACGGCCGGACCCTGCCACTGACACGGCCAGGCAGGGCGGGTGGCACTCACCTCGCCAGCAGTCGCGGGTCCCCTGGTGCCAGAGCGGGTACAGCGCCGTGTCCCAGGTCCGGAACGGCGCCGGCCGCCCGCTCCACGCCGGGCTCCGGCCACGGCTCCGGCCTGGGCTCCGGCCAGCGGCTCCTGGGGGACAGCGACAGGGACACCCCGCGCCCAGGGCATCAGCGGCGCCACGTGTCCCTCGTGGCACCGTTTTTTGGGGGGCTGTCATGTCCCCTGTGTCGCCCTTTTTCAGGGGCTTGTCATGTCCCCCCTGTCCCCATTTTCGGGGGCTGTCGTGTCCCCCCATGTCCCCCATTTTCGGGGGCTGTCATGTCCCCCATGTCCCCCACTTTAGGGGGTTGCCATGTCCCCCTGTGTCCCCCATTTTCGGGGGTCTGTCCTGTCCCTCCCGTCCCCCTTTTTCAGGGGTTTGTCACATCCCTACACGTCCCCACCTCATATGGGGCTGAAGGGTCCCCCCCACGTCCCCCCACCCTCAGGGGTCCCACACGTCCCCCACTCCCAGGACGCTGCCAGGTCCCCCATGTCCCCAACTCGCAGGGGTCTGTGAGGTCCCCGTGTCCCCAGTGTCCCCTCCCCAGGACCCATCTCCCCATATCCCCCTCTACCAGGGGTCCCCCACCCCTGGGGTGTCCAGCCGGGTCCTCCCGACCGTGGGGACCCTGGGGGGACCCGGGGGGGCTCGGGGGGGACCCGCGTGACAGAGCTCGGGCCAAGCCACGCGCGGGGCAAAGCCATCACATGGCCCCAAAGCCCTTTCATGTGACGCTCAGCTGAGCCGGGCCGGGCCGGGCCGGGGCGGGCACCCCCCGTGTGCCCCCGGGGTCGGGGGGCTGCCAGGTCACCCCGGTACTGGGGGGCTGCCGGGTCACCCCAGTGTTGGGGGGCTGCAGAGTCCCCCGTGTCCCCCCAGGGTCGGGGGGCTGCCAGGTGACCTGTGTCCCTCCACTGTTGGGGGGCTGCCGGGTCCCCCCAGTTTCGGGGGGCTGCAGAGCCCCTGTGTTCCCCCAGGGTCGGGGGGCTGCCGTGCCCCCCGTGTGGGCTCGTGGGGGGCTGCCCTTCGTGTCCCCCACTTTCAGGGCTGTGTAAGGTCCTACGTCCCCTCCCGGGGTCCAAAGGGTCCCCCTGTGTCCCCGTCACTCCCGGGGCACTGCCAGGTCCCCCAAGTCCCCCCATTTTCAGGGGTGTCTCAGCTCCCCCCTGTCCCCCCTTCACACGGGGCTGCCACTTCCCCCGTTCCACCCAAAAAACGGGGTCCCCCCTTGGCAGGGAGAGTGGGGCTGCGTGCCCCCCCCATTTCCAGCGGGATGGTGACCCCCACATCCCGCCCCACACCCCACACCCCACAACCACCCCCGGGGACCCCCCAGCCACCCCCAGGGGGATTATCGGGGTACAACCCAGCTCCGTGAAGGATTTGCCTTTAAGGGGGGGCTCTGCACCCCAACACCCCCAAAGCATGGGGTTCTGGGCACCCCCCACCCCCCAAAAAACCCCACTTACGCCTCTAAGCCGAACCCACAACCACCTCCAAGGGGGATTATCGGGGTACACCCGAACTCCGTGAAGGATTTGCCTTTGAGGGGGGCTCTGCACCCCAAAAACCCCAAAGCATGAAGCTCCGGGCGCCCCCCGCACCCCCAAAAAACCCCACTCACGCCGCTGAGCCTCAGCCAGGAGCAGGAGCGTCCCCAAAACCGCGATGGCCCCGAGCCCCCTCATGGTCGCCGCTCGCCTCCCCCCACGCTCGGCACGGCCGGGGCAGAGGCGCCGGGCACGGGGACAGCGACACAAAAAGGGGCGCTCATTTGCATGACCCCACCCCAAAAAAAAGGGGGGCGCAGGGGCCGCCCCCCCCTCCCCACGTGGGGCCACCCGCGGTCACACGGTGCGGGCCTGCCCCGGGGAGGGGGGGTGGGGGGGACGCGGGGACCCCCCCCAGATCGCCCAGGGGGTTTTGGGGGGGCGGCCCCCCCATCCCGGCACACGGAGACCCCTGGGATGGGGATTTGGGATTTTGGGGGGTTTGGGGTTTGGGGGGTCGTGGAGGCCGCGGGGGTGACAGCCATGGCGGGGGGAGCGAGGGAGCAAAAAGGGGGGGGGTCCCCAATTCTGCACACAGCGGGGGACCCCCGGTTTGACACTCAAAGGGGGGCCCGAGCCCAGGGAGAGCGGGGGACCCCCAGTGTGGCACGAGGGGGGTGGGGACCCCGATCCCGGTGGGACACCCATGGGGGACCCCGATCCCGGGGGGTGACACGGGGGGGGGACCCCGATCCTCGTGGGTGACATGGGGGGGGACCCCGAATTTGTCCACACAGGGGGACCCCGACCCCCGGGTGACACGGAGGGGGACCCCGATGACACAGGGGGACCCCAATCCTGGTGGTTCATCCATGGGGGGACCCCGATCCCGGGGGTGACACGGGGGGACCCCGATGGGACAAGGGGACCCCGATCCCGGGGGTGACACAGAGGGGGACCCCGATGACACAGGGGGACCCCGAACCTGGTGCGTGACACGGAGGGGGACCCCGATTTCGGCGGGTGACACGGGGGGACCCCGAGCTTTCCGGCTCTGGCCGTTTCCGTGCCCCCCGGGGCTGTCCCGGTGCGTGTGGCCGCTCGTGCGGGCCGTGCCCGTGGGGCCACGTGTGCGGAGAGCCCCGTGACCCCCGGAGAGCCCCGTGACCCCCGTGTGCTCCCCGGGGCTGCTCCCCGTGACCCCCGTGTGTCCGGCTGTGGTCTGGCCGCAGCCCGCGGCGCGGTCCCGGTGCCGGTGTCCGGTGCCGGTGTCCGGTTCAGGCACTGGCCGAGCAGCCCGGGCGGGGCCTGCAGTGTCCCGGTCCTGATCCCGACCCCATCCTGGTCCCTTGTTCCGATCCCATCCTTATCCCGGATCCCGATCCCAGTCCCGGTCCCTGTTCCAATCCGCGGTCCCGATCACTGTCCCGTGTCCCTATCCCGGTCCCAACCCCCAGTCCCTGTCCCTGTCCCTGTCCCCGGTCCCGGTTCTGATCCCTGTCCCTATCCCCGGTCCCGGTCCCTGTCCCGTGTCCCAGTCCCGGTCCCAATCCCCGGTTCCGATCCCTGTCCTTGTCCCTATTCCAATCCCAATTCCCGGTCCCTGTCCCCGGTCCCCATCGTCCCAATCCCAATTCCCGGTCCCTGTCCCCAGTGTCCCAGTCGCAATCCCCGCCGCCGCTCCCGGTAGCGCCACTTTCTCTTTAAGGGATCTCCCGCGTCGTCGGCGACGTCACGCCCCGCTCAGCCAATGGGCGGCGGCGCGGGGGGCGTGGCCGGCGGAAAGGCGGGAAGCGGCGCGGGCGGGGCCGCCGCGGCTTTGGCGCGCGCGGGGGGGACGCGGCGGCCGCGCTCGGGACCCCAGGGACCCCCTCCAGGGACCCCCAGGGACCCCCGGGGACACCCCGAACCCCCCAGGGACACCCCGGCCCGCCCAGGGACACCCCGGGCCCGGGACACCCCCGGAGCCCCACCCCCACCCCGGATATCCCCCCCGGGACCATCCCCCACCCCCGGGAACCCCCGGGGACACCCCCGACCCCGTGCCACCCCCTGCGTCCCCACCCCCACCCCGGATATCCCCCCCGGGACCATCCCCCACCCCCGGGAACCCCCGGGGACACCCCCTGCCCCGTGCCACCCCCGGCGTCCCCACCCCCAGCCCGGATATCCCCCCCGGGACCACCCCTGGGGACACCCCCGGGCCGCCGCCCCGTCCCCATTCCCGGTGTCCCCCCGGTGTCGCCGCCCGTGTCCCCTCCATGGAGAACTTCCAGAAGGTGGAGAAGATCGGCGAGGGCACCTACGGCGTGGTCTACAAGGCCCGCAACAAGGTGACAGGAGAGGTGGTGGCGCTCAAGAAGATCCGCCTGGACACGTGAGTGGGGGTCCCGGGGGTCCCGGGGTGTCCCGGGGCGGTCCCCGGGGCTCACAGCCACCCCCCACCCCCGGTGTCACCGCAGGGAGACCGAGGGTGTCCCCAGCACGGCCATCAGGGAGATCTCGCTGCTCAAGGAGCTCAACCACCCCAACATCGTCAAGTGAGCCTGGGGGGCTTCTGGGGGGTCCTGGGGGGAGATGGCACCGAGGAGGGGTCCCAGGAGTGTCCTGGGGGGTCTTGGGGGAGATGTCACCGAGGAGGGGTCCCAGGAGCGTCCTGGGGTGTCCTGGGGGCTCTGGGGGGTCGTGGGGAGCCCCCCGTGACCAGGGCTGTCCCCAAGCTGTGCTGTGACCGTGCCAGGCCCTGTGGTGTCCCTGGGGCCATGGGACCCCTGGGGCTGTGGTGTCCCTGTGTCGCTGTCCCCATGTCCCCAAGCTGTCCCCGTGTCCTTGTCTCCATGTCCCTCTCCCTGTGTTCCATGGCTGTCCCTGTGTCCCAGACCCTGTCCCCGTGTCCCTGTCCCCATGTCCCTGTCCCCATGTCTCCGGGCTGTCCCCGTGTCCCCAGGCTGTCCCTGTGTCACTGTCCCCCTGTCCCAGGGCTGTCCCCATGTCCCCGGGCTGTCCCCGTGTCCCCAAGCTGTCCCCATGTCGCTGTCCCCGTGTCCCCAAGCTGTCCCCGTGTCGCTGTCCCCATGTCCCCAGGCTGTCCCTGTGTCACTGTCCCCCTGTCCCAGGGCTGTCCCCGTGTCCCCATGTCGCTGTCCCCGTGTCGCTGTCCCTGTGTCCCCAGGCTGTCCCCGTGTCGCTGTCCCTGTGTCCCTATGTCGCTGTCCCCGTGTCCCCAAGCTGTCCCCGTGTCGCTGTCCCCGTGTCCCCAAGCCGTCCCCGTGTCCCCAGGCTGCTGGATGTCATCCACACGGAGAACAAGCTGTACCTGGTGTTCGAGTTCCTGCACCAGGACCTCAAGAAGTTCATGGACTCCTCGTCCCTCAGCGGGATCGCGCTGCCGCTCATCAAGGTGGGGCCCAAAAACACCTGGGGGACACTGGGGGGACCCTAAAAGTCCTTTGGAGGATGTGGGGGACCCTAAAACATCTGGGGGGACATTGGGGGGACCTTAAAACTCCTCTAGGGGACATTGGGGGACCCTAAAACCCCGGGGGGTGACTTTGGCGGTTCCTAAACCTCTCTGAGGGGACCCTAAATCCCTTGGGGGGGACATTGGGGGGACCCTAAACCCCTCTGGGGGGCAATGGGGGGGTCCAGGGGGTCCCTGAACTTTCTTGGGGTGACTCTGGGGTCCCTCTGGGCACATTCTGGGGGGGTTTAGGGACACCCGGGTGACCCCAGTGTCACCCCAGGGGGGTTTAGGGACACCCTGGGCAGATCCCAAGACCCCCTGGGCGTCCCCCAAAACCCCAGAGCCACGCTGGGGGTCTCAGGGGTCACTCAGGGGGCTGACCTCGATGTCCCCAACAATGTCCCCGCTGTCCCCAGAGTTACCTGTTCCAGCTGCTGCAGGGGCTGGCCTTCTGCCACGCGCACCGGGTCCTGCACCGGGACCTGAAGCCGCAGAACCTGCTCATCAACGCCGAGGGCTCCATCAAACTGGCCGACTTCGGGCTGGCCCGCGCCTTCGGGGTGCCCGTCCGCACCTACACGCACGAGGTGTGGGCTTTGGGGGATTTCAGGCCTTGGGAGGGGATGTGGGGGGGTTTTGGGGGGCTCAGAACCGATTCAGGGTACCTGTGAAAACCTACACGCATGAGGTGTGGGGTTTAGGGGGGATTTGGGGGGGATTTGGGGGGCTCAGCAGCCCTTCAGGGTGCCCATATAAACCTACACGCATGAGGTGTGGGGTTTAGGGGGGATTTGGGGGGGATTTGGGGGGCTCAGCAGCCCTTCAGGGTGCCCATATAAACCTACACGCACGAGGTGGGGTTTGGGGGCGCGTTGGGGGGATTTCAGGGGTTTGGGGGGCTCAGGATTCCTTTAGGGTCCCCATGTAAACTTCCACGCATGAGGTGGGGATCTGGGGGGGATTTCGGGGATTTGGCAGCATTTTTGGGGCATTAGTGTCCCCGATGTCCCCAGGTGGTGACCCTGTGGTACCTTAGGGCTGTCCCCAATGTCCCCAATGTCCCCGATGTCCCCAGGTGGTGACCCCGTGGTACCTTAGGGCTGTCCCCGATGTCCCCAATGTCCCCAATGTCCCCGATGTCCCCAGGTGGTGACCCTGTGGTACCTTAGGGCTGTCCCCGATGTCCCCAGGTGGTGACCCTGTGGTACCTTAGGGATGTCCCCAATGTCCCCGATGTCCCCAGGTGGTGACCCTGTGGTACCTTAGGGATGTCCCCAATGTCCCCGATGTCCCCAATGTCCCCAGGTGGTGACCCTGTGGTACCTTAGGGATATCCCCAATGTCCCCGATGTCCCCAGGTGGTGACCCTGTGGTACCGCGCCCCCGAGATCCTGCTGGGCTGCAAATATTACAGCACGGCCGTGGACATCTGGAGCCTGGGCTGCATCTTCGCCGAGATGGTGAGGGACACCTGGGGACACCTGGGGACACCGGGGACAGAGGGGACAGCTGGACATATTGGGGTGTGACAGAGCCTGGGCTGCATCTTTGCCGAGACGGTGGCTGGCACCTGGGGAC
Source organism: Anomalospiza imberbis (assembly GCF_031753505.1). NCBI lineage: Eukaryota > Metazoa > Chordata > Aves > Passeriformes > Viduidae > Anomalospiza > Anomalospiza imberbis. The sequence goes on from NW_027100048.1 coordinate 58,029, forward strand.
ACTGAGGGGACACTGGGGTCTCTGGGGGCGTCCTGGGTGTCCCCAGACCCCCCGAGGGTGTCACCGGGGGTGACCCTGATGTCCCCAGACCCCCTCAGGTGTCACCGGGGGTGTCCTGGGTGTCCCCAGACCCCCCGAGGGTGTCACCGGGGGTGTCCTGGGTGTCCCCAGACCCCCCGAGGGTGTCACCGGGGGTGTCCTGGGTGTCCCCAGACCCCCCGAGGGTGTCACTGGGGGTGACCCTGATGTCCCCAGACCCCCCGAGGGTGTCACCGGGGGTGACCCTGATGTCCCCAGATCCCCTCAGGTGTCACCGGGGGTGACCCTGATGTCCCCAGACCCCCCTCAGGTGTCACTGGGGGTGACCCTGATGTCCCCAGACCCCCTCAGGTGTCACTGGGGGTGACCCTGATGTCCCCAGACCCCCCGAGGGTGTCACTGGGGGTGACCCTGATGTCCCCAGACCCCCTCAGGTGTCACCGGGGGTGTCCTGGGTGTCCCCAGATCCCCCTCAGGTGTCACCGGGGGTGTCCTGGGTGTCCCCAGACCCCCCGAGGGTGTCACTGGGGGTGACCCTGATGTCCCCAGACCCCCTCAGGTGTCACCGGGGGTGTCCTGGGTGTCCCCCTGGGTGACCCTGCAGTGACGTCACCGTGGGAACAAAGGGACATTGTGGAGGCCCCGGGGGGGGGGGGAGGGGACACCATGTGACCCTCCACGTCACCCGGGGGGGTCACGAGGGGCTCACGGGGTGGGGGAGGGGACAAAGCCCCGGGGGGAGGGGACAGGAGGGGACCGGGGGACCCCGGGGTGCCTTGGGGGTGGCCAGGATGTCCCCAGCCCCCCGGGGGGGTCTCAGGTGTCCCTTGGGGTGTCCCCCCTGTGTCCCCCTCCTCAGCAGTGTCCCAGACCCCCCTGGGGGTGTCCCCAGTGTCCCCAGATCCCTCTGGCTGTGTCCCCAGTGATGTCCCCAATGTCGCCCCAACCCCATTTCCCAATCCCAGATCACCCCAGGTGTCCCCAGCCCCCCCGGGGGTGTCCCCTGTGTCCCCTGTCCCCCGTGTGCCCCCAGATCGCTCCCAGGGCTCTGAGATCAAACCCTGTGTCCCCTGTGGCTGTCCCTAGGATGTCCCCAGTGTCCCCAGTGTCCCTGGGATGTCCCTGGGATGTCCCTGGGATGTCCCCAATGTCCCTGGGATGTCCCCAATGTCCCAGTGATGTCCCCAATGTCCCTGGGATGTCCCCAATGTCCCCGTCACCCCCAGATCACGCGCCGGGCGCTGTTCCCGGGCGACTCCGAGATCGACCAGCTGTTCCGCATTTTCCGCACGCTGGGCACGCCGGACGAGGCCGCCTGGCCGGGGGTGTCGGCGCTGCCCGACTACAAATCCACCTTCCCCCGCTGGGCGCGCCAGGACCTGGCCAAGGTGCTGCCGCCCCTGGACGACGAGGGCCGCAAGCTCCTGGCGGTGAGGGGACGCTCGGCCCCATTTTCCCGCTTTGCCCTGATTTTTCCCCAGTGTTCCCCACTTTTCCCTGCTTTTCCCCGCTTTTCCCTGCTTCTCCCCACTTTTCCCTGCTTTTCCCCCACTTTTCTCTGCTTTTCCCCACTTTGCCCTGATTTTTCCCGCTTTGCCCTGATTTTTCCCCAGTGTTCCCCACTTTTCCCTCACTTTTCCCTGCTTTTCCCCGGTTTTCCCTGATTTTCCCCCACTTTTTCCTGGGTTTTCCCCGCTTTTCCCTGCTTCTTCCCACTTTTTCCTCCTTTTTCCCACTTTGCCCTGATTTTCCCCACTTTGTCCTGATTATTCCCCAATTTCTCTTTCATTTTCCCTACTTTTCACAGGTTTTCCCCCATTTTTCCCAATTTTCCCCCATTTCCCCCATTTTTTCCCATTTCCCCCCATTTTCCCAATTTTCCTCAGATTCCCCCAATTTTGCCCACTTTTTCTTGATTTTTCCCCACTTTTCCCTGCTTTCTCCCACTTTTCCCTGCTTTTTCCCACTTTGTCCTGATTATTCCCCAATTTCTCTTTCATTTTCCCACTTTCTCCAGATTTTCCCCCAATTTTTCCTGATTCCTCCCCTTCCCCCCCATTCCCCCCATTTTTTCCCCTTTCCCCCAATTTTTTCCCATTTCCCCCCATTTTTCCCATTTTTTCCCATTTTCCCCCAATTTTCTCCCTTTTTGCCATTTTTCCCATTTCCCCTCATTTTCCCCCATTTGTCCCCATTTTCTCCCCGTTTCCCCCAATTTTTCCCCCCATTTTTTCCCATTTTCCCCGTTTTTCTCCCCAGCAAATGCTGCACTACGACCCCAACAAGCGAATCTCGGCCAAGGCCGCCCTGGGCCACCCCTTCTTCCAGGACGTCACCAGAGCTGTCCCCCACCTGCGCCTCTGACCCCAAAAACGACCCCGAACCCCCCCAAAAATGACCCTAAAACCCCAAACATATCCCCCAAACCACCCAAAACGTCCCCGAAAGACCCAAAACGTCCCCAAATGACCCCAAACCCCCAAAACGTCCCCAAAATACTCCAAAACTTCCCTGGATGTCCCCAAGATGTCCCCAAATGTCCCTAAAATATCCCCAGAACGTTCCAGAATGTCCCCAAAAGACCCCAGAATGTCCCTACGTGTCCCCAGATTGTCTTCAGGACCCCCCAGATGTCCCCAAAATGACCCCAACCCCCCCAAAGTCCCCAAAATGTCCTCAAAAGACCCCAAAACTTCCCTAAATTTCCCCAAATGTCCCCAAAATTACCCCAAACCCCCAAAATGTCCCAAAACGTCCCCAAAAGACTCGAAAACGTCCCTGAATGTCCTCAAATGTCCCTAAAATATCCCCAAATGTCCCCAAACCCCCAAAATGTCCCCAAATCCCCAAAATGTCCCCAAATCGTCCCCAGGGGGGTCCCAAGGCCACCCCTCCCCCCCCCGTGCCACCCCCTCGATGTCCCTTTGTCCCCTCCCCCGAACCTTGGGGGCTTTTTGTGATTTTTTTGCAGGAATTTGTAATAAAATTTATTCGGTTTTTATCACGGGGGGCGGGGTCAGGGTGGCATTGTCACCTCCGGGGCTGGCCTGTCACCTCCCCCCACCATCCTGAGGCCCCAAAAAATGTCCCCGAAACCCCAAAAATGTCCCCACCCCCCTCCGCAATGTCCCCAAATCTCCCAAAAATGTCCCCAAACCCCCCCAAAATGTCCCCAAACCCCCCAAAATGTCACCAAAACCCTCCTAAGTGTCCTCAGCAACCCAAAAAAAATGTCCCCAGACCCTTCCAAACTGTCCCCAAATGCTCCCAAACCCCCCAGAACCTCTCCACCCCCTCGGGTCACCAAAACCCCCCTCCGTGTCCCCAAACCCCCCGAAATGGCCCCAAATGCCCCCCCCAAGGCTTTCTCAGGCCACGCCCCCCGGCCTAATAGCCACGCCCACTCCCGGCCACGCCCGTCACGCCGGCGCAGCGTCCTGATTGGTCCGCCGAAGTCCCGCCCCCAGCGTGAGCGCTCCCGGCGGTCCACGCTGTCAATCAAAGCCAGCACCTCGTCTGATTGGGCGAGGTCTCGTCTCTCCCCGCCTCTTCATTGGGCGAGGCAGCCGCGGGGCTCCGCCCCCGTCGGTCACCTTATTTGTTGTCCCCCCGCCCCTCTGCGCGTTTTCGTTTCCTATTGGTCGGCTGCTATGTCACTCACTATAGAATCCGCCTCCTCGCCGCCTTTCCTCCTCCCCATTGGTCACTCTTCCTCGTCCTTCTATTGGCCGCTCCGCTGTCTATCACCCCTCCCCTTCCTCTTATTGGTTCAACTGAGCGGGGCGTCGCCCATCTCGCTTCCCATTGGCGGAGCTCAAAGGAGGGCTGTTCTCCCATTGGCGGACGCCTCTCTTAGTCCCGCCCCTCTCCGTGAGGGCTTGGCGGAGCCGCTGTTTGTGCGCTCGGGGCCGCGCCGGGAGGGCCCGGAGGTACCGGGGGGCACCGGGCGCGGCACCGGGCACCGAGGGGCACCGAGGGGCACCGAGGGGCACCGAGGGGCACCGAGAGCTGCCGAGCCCCGCGGGGAAACCGCGCCGGGCCGGGCCCGCGGGCGCTGCGCGCAGGGCGGGACCCCCGGGTGGGGATTTGGGGAGGGGGCTCCGGGCCTGAGGCGGCTCCGGGCCTGAGGCGGCCGCGGCTGCCTCGTCCCGGGGGGTTCCGGGCCGGGATCCCCCGAGGGCTCGGGGCTCGGCCGGGTTGGGGTTGAGGGGAGCGGCGCTGCTGCGGCGTGAGGGGTTCCCCCATTCTGGGGGGAGTTTTTGGGTCCCCTCCTCGTTATTGGGTTGGTTTTTTGTTTTGGGTGTTTTATTTTCTGCCTCTTCCCCGTTATTGGGGTTTTTCTCCTGTTTTGGGTTTCTTTTCCCACCCTCTCCCCGTTTTTGGGGTTTTTTTCCTGTTTTGGGCTTTTCTTAACGTCTCTTCTCCATTATTGTTTTTTTTTTTTTTCTGTTTTGGGGTCTTTTTTTCTGTCTCTTCCCCGTTATTGGGATTTTTCTACTGTTTTGGGGTGGGTTTTTTAATGTCTCTTCCCCATTATTGTTTTTTTTTTCCCTGTTTTGGGGTTTTTACTTTCTGTGTCTTCCTAGTTATTGGGTTTTTTTCCTTGTTTTGGGTTTTTTTTCCCCATTCCCTCCCCATTATTGGGTTTTTTCTCCTGTTTTGGGGCTTTTTTTTCCCACCCCCTCCCCATTATTTTTGGAGTTTTTTTTTCTATTTGTTTTTTTTTCCCCACCCCCTTCCCAGTATTGGGTTTTTCTCTTGCTTTGGGGGTTTTATTTTCTGTCCCCTCCCCATTATTGGGTTTTCTTTTCCTATTTTGGGGTTTTTTTTCCCCACTCCCTCCCTATTATTGGGTTTTCTCCTCTTGTTTGTATTTTGGGAATGTTTTCCTCGCTGCTTTGGGTTTTTTTCTGCACCTCACTCTCCATTATTGGGTTTTTCTCCTGTTTTGGGTTTTTCTCCCCTGCCTCCTCCCCATTATTGGGGTTTATCTCTATTTTGGGAGCATTTTCCTCACAGTCTTGGGGTTTTCCCCTCGTTATGGAGGATTCTGGTCCCTGCCTGGAGCTGGGGGTTCCCTGGAATTTGGGATTCCCTGGAATTTTGGGATCCCCGAGATCTGAGGCTCACCCGCAGTTTGGGATTCCTTGGAATTTGGAGTTGCTCAGAATTTGGGATCCGCCAGATCCGATCCTTGCCCAGAACTGGGGCTCCCCCAGAGTTTGGGATCCCCTGGGTGGCCGGCCTGTCCCATCCCAAATGGGGTGATCCCATCCCAGGGTGATCCCAATGGGGTGATTCTGGTGGGATGTTCCCATCCCAGTGAGGCTGATCCCAGTGTGCTGACCCCATCCCAGCTGGGTTATCCCACCTGCTGACCCCATCCCAGTGTTCTGATCCCATCCCAGTGTTCTGATCCCATACCCGCTGGGTTATCCCAGTGTTCTGACCCCATCCCAGTGTTCTCATCCCATCCCAGTGGGGTGATCCCATGTGCTGATCCCATCCCAGCTGGGTTATCCCACCTGCTGACCCCATCCCAGTGTGCTGACCCCATCCCAGTGTTCTGATCCCATCCCAGTGTGTGGATCCCATCCCAGTGTGCTGATCCCATCCCAGCTGGGTTATCCCACCTGCTGATCCCATCCCAGTGTACTGATCCCATCCCAGCTGGGTTATCCCACCTGCTGATCCCATCCCAGTGTTCTGATCCCATCCCAGTGTTCTGATCCCATACCCGCTGGGTTATCCCATGTGCTGATCCCGTCCCAGTGTTCTCATCCCATCCCAGTGTTCTGACCCCATCCCAGTTGGGTTATCCCAGTGTTCTGATCCCATCCCAGTGTTCTGATCCCATCCCAGTTGGGTTATCCCACTGTGCTGATCCCATCCCAGTGTACTGATCCCATCCCAGCTGGGTTATCCCACCTGCTGATCCCATCCCAGTGTGCTGACCCCATCCCAGTGTGCTGATCCCATCCCAGCTGGGTTATCCCACCTGCTGACCCCATCCCATCCCATCCCGGTGACCCCGTGCCCCCCTCTCTGTGTCCCCAGGATCGCGGTGCCGTCGCGCCCAGCCTGGCCATGGCCGCCCGTGGGGCCCAGCGGCCCAACGGGCACTCGCAGCCCAGTAAGATCTGCCAGTTCAAACTGGTGCTGCTGGGAGAGTCGGCCGTGGGCAAGTCCAGCCTGGTGCTGCGCTTCGTCAAGGGCCAGTTCCACGAGTACCAGGAGAGCACCATCGGCGGTGAGCCGGGATCTGGGGATCCCACGGGGATTTGGGGTGATCCCAGAGTGGGGTTTGGGGTTCAGAGCTTTGTCAAGCTCTGACAGTTCCACGAGCACCAGGAGAGCACCACTGGCAGTGAGCCGGGATCAGGGATCCCACAGGGATTTGGGGTGCAGGGAGGGCTCTTTGGAAGGGTTTGGGACACCCTGAGGTGTCCCTGGCTGGGTTGGTGACACAGTGATGGCTCTCTGGGTGGGTTGGTGACGTTCTGGTGACACTGGTGAGGTGGTGGTGACACTCTGCTGGGTTGGTGACACTCCGGTGTCACTGAGGTGACGCTGTCCCCCGTCCCCAGCGGTGCTCCTGACACAGTCCGTGTGCCTGGCTGGGTTTGGGGTGCAGTGAGGGGTCCCTGGCTGGGTTGGTGACACAGTGATGGCTCTCTGGGTGGGTTGGTGACACTGGTGACACTGAGGTGGCACTGTCCCCCGTCCCCAGCGGCGTTCCTGACGCAGTCTGTGTGCCTGGATGACACCACGGTGAAGTTTGAGATCTGGGACACGGCAGGGCAGGAGCGCTACCACAGCCTGGCCCCCATGTACTACCGGGGGGCCCAGGCTGCCATCGTGGTCTACGACATCACCAACCAGGTCTGGGCGGGATTTGGGGGTCTCAGGGGCGTACTGAGGAGGTTTTGGGGGGTTTGGGGGTGATTTGAGGGGATTTTGGGGGGTCTCAGGGGGTACTACTGGGGGGCCCAGGCTGCCATCGTGGTCTACGACATCACCAACCAGGTCTGGGCGGGATTTGGGGGTCTCAGGGGGGTACTGAGGAGGTTTTGGGGGGTTTGGGGGTGATTTGAGGGGATTTTGGGGGGTCTCAGGGGGTACTACTGGGGGGCCCAGGCTGCCATCGTGGTCTACAACATCACCAACCAGGTCTGGGGGGGATTTGGGGGTCTCGGGGGGGTACTGAAGGGATTTTGGGGGATCTGGGGGGGGGGGGGGTTTGGGGGTGATTTGAGGGGGTTTTTGGGGGGTCTCTACCAAGAGGGCCCAGGCTGCCATCGTGGCCTACCACATCACCAACCAGGTCTGGGGGGTTTGGAGGTCTCAAGGGAGTCCTGAGGGGGATCTGGGAGTTGGGGGGGGGATTTGGGGGGGATTTGGGGAGGGGTCTCATGGTGCCAACCCCCCGCCAGGAGACGTTTTCCTGTGCCCGGGGCTGGGTGACCTCAGGGGATTTGAGGAGGGGTCTCAGGGCTCTCTGGGTGTTTGAGGAGGGGTCTCAGGGTATTTGGGGAGGGGTCTCAGGCTCCACCCCCCCAGGAGACGTTTGCCCGCGCGCGGGGCTGGGTGAAGGAGCTGCAGCGCCAGGCCAGCCCCAGCATCGTCATCGCCCTGGCCGGCAACAAGGCTGACCTGGCCAGCAAGAGGATGGTGGAGTACGAGGTCAGGGGACTGGAGGAGATCTGGGGAGTTCTGGGGGGATTTCGGGACTTCTTGGGGGATTTGGGGATTTTTGGGGGGGGATTTTTTAGGGATTTTTTTGGAAATTTTTGGGGGGATTTTGGGGGATTTGGGGATTTTTTTGGGGAAATTTTGGGGGATGTTGGGATTTTTCGGGGGTATTTTGGGATTTGTTTTTTTTTTAATTTTGGAGGGATATTTTGGGGCGATTTTGAGATATTTTGGGGGGATTTTTGGGAACTTCTGGGGGAATTTTGGGATTTTTTTGGAATTTTTGGGGGGATTTGAGGAATTTTTGGGGGAATTTGAGATTTTTTTGGGAATTTTAGGAGGATTTTGGGATTTTTTTTGGGGGGAATTTCTGGGGGATTTTTTGGGTAATTGGTAATTTTGGGGGGGGGTTGGGTTTTTAGGAACAAGTAGAGGTTTTTCTGGGAATATTTGGGGTTGTTTCCAGCAGTTCCTGGGTTTGATTTCTGGTAATTTCTGGGGCTGTTTTCAGGAATTTCCGGGGTTGTTTCTGGGCTGTTTCCGTGGGTTTTTGGGGGGGAATTTTGGGGCTTTTTACTGAGTTTTCCCTGCAGGAAGCCCAGGCCTACGCTGACGACAACAGCCTGCTGTTCATGGAGACCTCGGCCAAGACAGCCATGAATGTCAACGACCTCTTCCTGGCCATCGGTGGGCTGGGGGGTCTCTGAGGGGTTTTGGGGGCACTCAGGGGGGTTCTGAGGGGTTTTGGGGGGTCTCAGAGGGGTCTGTAGGGGGGTTTTGGGGGATCTCGGGGGTTTTGGGGAGGTCTCAGGGGGGTTCAGAGGGGTTTTGGGGAGGTCTCTGAGTGGTCTGGGGTCTCTGAGGGGTTTTGGGGAGGTCTCAGGGGGGGTCTCAGGGAGGTCTGGGGTCTTTGAGGGGTTTTGGGGGCGTCTCAGGCAGGTCCTGAGGGGGCTCTGAGGGGTTTTGGGGGGTTTCAAGAGGGTTTTAGGAGGGGTATCAGGGGGTTTTGAGGGGTTTTGGGGGGTCTCAGAGGGGTCTGCGGGGGGTTTTGGGGGATCTCGGGGGTTTTGGGGAGGTCTCAGGGGGGGTTCTGAGGGGTTTGGGGGGTTTCAGAGGTGTCGGGGAGGGTCTCAGAGAGATTTTGAGGGGTTTTGGGGTGTCTCAGGGCAGTCTGGGGGTACTCAGGGGAGTCCTGAGGGGTTTTGGGGGCGTCTGGGGGGAACTGTGAGGGGTTTGGGGGAGATCTCAGAGGGGTCTGAGGGGGCTTTGATGACCCCAAACCACCCCAAATGATCCCAAATCGCCCGAAACCACCCCAAATAACCGCAAATTATCCCGAATAACCCCAAACCACCCCAAACCACCCCAAATGATCGTAAATAACCCCAAATGATCCCAAACCACCCCAAACAACCCCAAATGATCCCGAATGAGCCCAAGTTGCCCCAGCTGACCCCGACTCCCCCGTTCCAGCCAAGAAGCTGCCAAAGACGGAGCCGCAGAGCTCGAGCGGGGCCGGGGGCCGGGGCCGGGGCGTGGACCTGAGCGAGCAGAGCCCGCAGGGCCGCGGGCAGTGCTGCAGCAACTGAGGGATCCGCTGGGATCCGCTGGGATCCGCTGGGATCAGAGCACAGCCGGGATCCACCGGGACTGAACCCAAATCCAGCCCGCAGGGCCGCGGGCAGTGCTGCAGCAACTGAGGGATCCGCTGGGATCACAGCACAGCCGGGATCCACCAGGACTGAACCCAGATCCAGCCGGCAGTGGGCTGGGCCTGCAGCAACTGAGGGATCTGCTGAGATCTGCTGGGATCCACCCCAAATCCAGCCAGGATCCACCAGGACTGAATCCAGATCCAACCTGCAGGACCACAGCCGGTGCTGCAGCAACTGAGGGATCCACAGGACCCAATGGGATCTGCTGGGATCAGCTGGGATCAGAGCACAGCCAGGATCCACCAGGACTGAGCCCAAATCCAGCTGGCAGTGGGCTGGGGCTGTAGCAACTGAGGGATCCACTGGGATCCAATGGGATCTACCGGGACTGAACCCAGATCCAGCCGGCAGTGGGCTGGGGCGGCAGCAGCGGAGGGATCCACTGGGATCTGTTGGGATCACAACCAGGACCCAGCCCAAATCCAGTTGGGATTACAGCCAGGATCTAGCCCAGATCCAGCCACGATCTAGCGCAGATCCAGCCCAGATCCTGTTGGGATCACAGCCGGGTTCCACCGGGATTGAACCCAGATCCAGCCCGCAGGGCCGTGGCCAGTACTGCAGCAGCTGAGGGATCCAGCAGGATCCAGCCAGATTCCAGTGAGGATTCCAGCCCAGATTCCAGCCCCATTCCCAGCCAGGATCCCACCAGATCCCACCAGATCCCAGCTCCATCCCTGGGACTCTCCCCGAGCTCTGTCCTAGCACTTTCTGAAGCTTCCAAGGCTCCACCTCGGCACCAGATCCCTCCTGGATTCTCCAGAGCTCTCCTGGCTCCACCAGGCCCTGCTTGGATCTACCAGATCCCACCTGGACCTTCCAGATTTCACATGGATTCTTCTGTCCCCTCCTGAATCCCCCAGATCTCGCACAGATCCTCCAGACTGCTGGGATCCCCCAGATCCCTCCTGCCTCCACCAGATCCCTCAGATCTCTCTTGGATCCTCCAGCTCCCACACAGATTCTCCAGACTCCTCCTGGCTCCACCAGATCCCTTTTGGATTCACCAGATCTCACACGGACCCTCCAGATCCCCCTCCAGACCCCATAAAGCTCCGCCGGATCCTGTTGCCAGATCCCCGATCCCTCTCCGGCGGCAGCGGGACTGGCCCGGCCGGGACTGGACTCGCAGGGATCCCCGGACTGCCCGGCCGGCACCGCGGGGCCTCGGATGCTCGGATCCCCCCTGGATCCCTCCAGATCCCTCCTGGCTCCACCAGGCCCTGCTTGGATCTACCAGATCCCACCTGGACCTTCCAGACTTCACACGGATTCTTCAGCCCCCCCCGGATCCCCCAGATCCCTCCTGGATCCTCCAGATCTCTCACAGATCCTCCAGACTCCGCCGGGATCCCCCGGATCCCTCCTGGCTCCACCAGATCCCTCCTGGATCTTGGGATCTGGGGGTCCCGCAGCCCCCAGGCCCGGCGGGGTTTGGGGCATTCCCCGTGGGACAGGAGCCGCGGTGGCACCGTGGCCTCCCCTGGTGGCCTGGCCTGGGGACACCGGGGACACCGAGGGGACCCTGCTGTGGGAGCTGCGGTGGCCCTGTTGGTGATGGCACCTGAGTGACCTCGGCCGTGGTCACTCCACGGGGACGTCCCCGTGGTCATCCTGGCCAGGGTCACTCCACAGGGACGTCCCCGTGGTCATCCTGGCCGTGGTGACTCCACAGGGACGTCCCCGTGGTCATCCTGGCCAGGGTCACTCCACAGGGACGTCCCCGTGGTCATCCTGGCCGTGGTCACTCCACGGCGACGTCCCCGTGGTCATCCTGGCCGTGGTCACTCCACAGGGACGTCCCCGTGGTCATCCTGGCCGTGGTCACTCCACAGGGACGTCCCCGTGGTCATCCTGGCCGTGGTCACTCCACGGCAACGTCCCCCGTGGTCATCCTGGCCGTGGTCACTCCACAGGGACGTCCCCCGTGGTCATCCTGGCTGTGGTCACTCCACAGGGACGTCCCCGTGGTCATCCTGGCCATGGTCACTCCACGGCAACGTCCCCGTGGTCATCCTGGCCGTGGTCACTCCACAGGGACGTCCCCGTGGTCATCCTGGCCGTGGTCACTCCACGGGGACGTCCCCGTGGTCATCCTGGCCGTGGTCACTCCACGGCGACGTCCCCGTGGTCATCCTGGCCGTGGTCACTCCACAGGGACGTCCCCGTGGTCATCCTGGCCGTGGTCACTCCACGGGGACGTCCCCGTGGTCATCCTGGCCGTGGTCACTCCACGGGGACGTCCCCGTGGTCATCCTGGCCGTGGTCACTCCACAGGGACGTCCCCGTGGTCATCCTGGCCATGGTCACTCCACAGCGATGTCCCCGTGGTCATCCTGGTCGTGGTCACTCCACAGGGACGTCCCCGTGGTCATCCTGGTTGTGGTCACTCCACGGGGACGTCCCCGTGGTCATCCTGGCCGTGGTCACTCCACAGGGACGTCCCCGTGGTCATCCTGGCCGTGGTCACTCCACAGGGACGTCCCCGTGGTCATCCTGGCCGTGGTCACTCCACGGGGACGTCCCCGTGGTCATCCTGGCCGTGGTCACTCCACAGGGACGTCCCCGTGGTCATCCTGGCCATGGTCACTCCACAGCGATGTCCCCGTGGTCATCCTGGCCGTGGTCACTCCACAGGGACGTCCTCATGGTCGTTGCGGTCATGGTCACCCCACAGGGACATCTTTGTGGTCATCCCCCATGTGACATCCCCTGGTGATCCCAGTGGTGGCCTCAGTGTCCCCTCATTGGTCCCAGTGGTGGCCACGATGTCCCCAGGTGATCCCAGCCATGGTGGCCCTCCAGGTGATGTCCCCCAGGTGATGGTCCCCATGGTGGCCACAATGTCCCCAGGTGATCCTAGTGATGGCCACGATGTCCCCTCAGTGGTCCCAGTGGTGGCCACGATGTCCCCAGGTGATGCCAGCCATGGCCACCCCTCAGGTGTCACCCCCAGTTTGTCCCCGTCCCCATCCTGGCCCGTCCCACTTTGCACTTTATGGTCAGATGTCCCCTGGGTGCTGTCCCCGTGTCCCCGGGGCTGGCAGCGAGGGGACCGCAGTGCCACCCCCCTGCCCTTCGTCCTTGTCCCTTCTGGGCCCTCGGTGTCCCCACCCTGCCCAGGGGACACCCCAGAACGGTGACACCCTGAATTTGGGACACCCCGAGGTGGTGGCACCCCAAAATTTGGGACACCCCGACTTGGGGACACCCGGAATTGTCCCCGCAGGTGTGGGGGGTGGCGGCTGTGGGGTGGAGGGACCCGGTCCCGTATGAAGCCCCTGGGGACACCTTGGGGACATTCCCTGGGACAGTTTGGGGACATTCCCGGTGCTTCAGAGCCTCTGGAATTTGTGACATCGGTGTCCCCAGGGTGGGGACAGAGCCCGCAGAGTCCTGGCGACATCCCTACCCTCGGGACACCTCGGGGACATTCCCAGGGCCACTCCCGGGGACACCTCGGGGACACCGGGGACACCTCAGGGCCTTTCCGGGGGCCATTCCCGGGGACACTCCCGGCCCCGCCCTGGTGACACCTGGGGGCCATTCCCGGGGACACTGGGGACACCTCGGGGCTGTTTCCAGGGACATTCCCGGTGCCTCTGGAATTGGTGACAGAGCCTGCAGGGTCCTGGCTCTGTCCCCACCCTCGGGGACACCCTGGGGACACTCCCGGGGCCATTCCCGGGGCCGCTCCCGGTGCTCCTGAGCCTCTGGAATTGGTGACATCGGTGTCCCCAAAGTGGTGGCCGCCATGTCCCAGCCCTGGAGCAGCCGGGGACACCGCAGCTCCTGCCACTCTTTTATTTTTTTTGTTCTTTTCTTTTTTTGTTCCTTTCTTTTTTGTTCCTTTCTTTTTTGTTCATTTCTTTTTTCCCATTTTCCGGCTTTTTCCTCGGGTTTGTTTTTCCGCCCGATCCGGTTTTTCCCTGCCTTTGGGAAGCTCCTCCCTCGCGGTGAAATAACAATCGTGGTAACCACAGGCTCGGGTCGCTGCTTCACCCGCGTATTTAATGTAAAGTAAAAAACCCAACAAGGACAAAAAAACAAGGAAAAAAAATCCCAAAAAACCGAAAATTCCCAACTTTTTGTGTGCTCAGGGAGGGGACAGGCGACAACACCGGGGCCGGCCGGTGCCAGCAGCCGCTGCCAGATGGCGGCCCTGCCCTGATAACGCTTATCAGAGCTGGCAGCTGCCTGGCGACTCCTGGCTTTTGCCGGTTTTTTTTTTCCTTTTTTTTTCCCGTTTTTTCCCCCAAATTCCCACCGGGAAATTCGGGAGCGCCGCTGCCCTTTTAAATCCGCGTGGCCGCTTTAAGACCCCCTGGTGCTCGGCGTGGTGTTGCCGTTTTAAGCGGGCTGCGGTGGGGCCCACCCTGAGCGAGGCCACGCCCATTGGCCCCCGTTAAAGTAAACAGAGGGGCGTGGTCAGGCGGGTCGCGCCCTTTCCGAGGCCACGCCCATCGCCCCCCTCTTAAAGCGGCCGCGCCCGCTGGGACATCGCGGGAGCGCGGAACCGTTACGCAGGTGCGCGGCGGGGACAACCGGGAGCGGGACGGGAGCCGGGACAACCGGGAGCGGCACCGGGACGGGAATGGGGCGGAAAAAACGGGGAGCGGGGTGGGGCTGAGGAGGGGAGAAGCAGGACCCCGCTGGGGCTGGGGGGAAAGCAACGGGGACCGGGAGAAGTTTGGGGACAACCGGGACCGGCCTGGGCCTACGGCGGGGATAACCGGGACCGGGATGGCGCTGGGGACGGGATAACGGGGACTGGGATGGGGTTGGGGAGGGGACAACCGGGACCGGGATGGCTGTGGGGACGGGACAACCGGGACCGGACTGGGCTGGGTACAGCCGGGACCGGGATGGTGCCGGGGGAGGGGACAACCGGGACCGGACTGGGCTGGGAACAACCGGGACCGACCGTGCTGGCCTGGGAGTAACCGGCACCGGGCTGCGGAGTCGTGAAGAGGGACCGGGCGGGGGCTGCGTGGGGACACAGTGAGCACCGGGCTGGGTCTGGCGCGGGGGCAGAACCGGGACCGGGCTGGGGTTGCGGAGGGGCAGAACCGGAGCGCGAACCGGGCGCGGTTGTGTCGCGCCGGAGGTCCCTGATTGTCGCTTTCCCCGGCAGCGTCACCGGGGCCGTTTCCCCGTCCCGGCGCCCGCCCCAGCCGCGCTCTCCCGTCCCGCCGCCGCCGCCGCGATGCTGTTGCTCCGGGCCATGGCCGGCCGCAGGTAGGAGCGGCCCCGCCGGGGCTCCCGGTGTCCCCCCGGTGTCCCCGGCGCCGCTGTGACGCCGCTGTCCCCGCAGGCTCCCGCCGCTGATGCAGCTGCCCCGCGACTGCTCCCGGTTGGCCGCCGGTAGCGCGGCCCCGGGGGGACACCGGGGGACACCGGGGCGACAGCGGGGAGCGGCCCCGGTGCTGGCGGCGCTGCTCGGGCTCGGGGCCGTCCTGGCCTACGGAGAGCGGCGGCGGAGGGTGAGCGACACCGCGGGTGGTGGCACCACGGGGGTGGCACGGGGTGGGGCGCGGTGACACCTCGGGGTCCTTCACCCCACGGGAACACCGGGGTGGGGCTGGATCCCGGCAGGAGGCGGCACCTGAGGGGCGGATCCCGGTGAGAGGTGACACCGGGACAGCGGGAACGGGAGGGGGGGGGGATGGCACCGGGGGGTGGATCCCGGGGGAACGGGGTGGCGCCGGGAAAGGGACAGCCTGGGGACGGGGTGGCACCGGGAGAGCGGGAGCCCAGGACGGGGGTGGCACCGGCGGAAGGGTCCCGAGGGAAGGGGTGGCACCGGGACAGGGGGATCCCAGGGGAGGGGGGCGTGACACCGGGACAGGGGGATCCTGAGCATGGGGGTGGCACCGAGGGGTGGATCTCGGGGCAGGGAGGTGGCACCGGGGAACGGCTGACACCGGGACAGCGACATCCCGGGGAGGGGGTGGCACCGGGACGGGGGGGGTCCTGAGGAGGAGGGGGGGATGCCACCGGGATCCCGGGGCCACGGGGGGGTCCCGCTGACCCTCCCGGTGCCCGCAGATCGCCGAGGCCGCCCAGGCCCCCCCCGCCCCGCGGTACCCCCGTTACACCCGGGCGGAGGTGGCGCAGCACCGCAGCCCGAGCGAGCGCGTGTGGGTCACCTACGGCACCGAGGTGTTCGATGTCACCGACTTCGTGGAGCTGCACCCGGGGGGACCGGACAAGATCCTGCTGGCGGCCGGCGGGGCCCTGGAGCCCTTCTGGGCTCTCTACGCCGTCCACAGCCAGCCCCACGTGCTGGAGCTGCTCCGCGACTACAAAGTGGGCGAGCTGAGCCCCGAGGAGGCCGCGCCACCGCCGGCGGACACCGGGGACCCGTTCGCCGGGGACCCCCCGCGCCACCCGGCGCTGCGGGTGAACAGCTTGAAGCCTTTTAACGCGGAGCCGCCGCCGGAGCTGCTGACCCAGAGCTTCCTGACGCCCAACGAGCTTTTCTTCACCCGCAACCACCTCCCGGTGCCCGCCGTGGAGCCGGGCTCCTACCGGCTGCGCGTGGAGGGCCCCGGCGGCCGCGCGCTGTCGCTGTCGCTGGCGGAGCTCCGCCAGCGCTTCCCGAAGCACGAGGTGACGGCCACGCTGCAGTGCGCCGGTAACCGGAGGTCTGAGATGAGCCGCGTCCGGCCGGTCAAGGGGCTGGCGTGGGACATCGGCGCCATCAGCACGGCGCGCTGGGGGCGGGGCGCGGCTCCGCGACGTGCTGCTCGCCGCCGGCGTCACCGACGGCACCGGCGATGACACCGGCGACGGCGAGTGGCACGTGTGCTTCGAAGGGCTGGACGCGGACGCTTCGGGGACGCCGTACGGAGCGTCCATCCCGTTAAAGCGGGCGCTCAGCGCCGAGGCCGAGGTGCTGCTGGCGTACGAGATGAACGGGCGGGAGCTGCCGCGGGATCACGGCTTCCCGGTGCGCGTGGTGGTGCCCGGCGTGGTCGGGGCGCGGAGCGTGAAGTGGCTGCGGAGCGTGGCGGTGTCGCCCGCGGAGAGCCCGAGCCACTGGCAGCAGAAGGACTACAAGGGCTTCTGCCCGTCCGTGGATTGGGATTCCGTGGATTTCGGGGCCGCGCCCGCCATCCAGGAGCTGCCGGTGCAGTCGGCGATCACCGAGCCCCGGCCCGGCGCCGCCGTCCCCGCCGGGGAGCTGACAGTGAAGGGATACGCGTGGAGTGGAGGAGGAAGGGAGGTGGTCCGGGTGAGTGGGGACGGGGATGGGGTGGGGGAAATGGGGGGGAAGTGAATGGGGTGGGAAAATGGGGTGGGGAATTGGGAAAATGGGGGGGAAATGAATGGGGTGGGGGGAAATGAATGGGGGGTGGGAAATGGGGTGGAAATGGAATGGGGAAGGGGATGGAGGGAATGGGGTGGGGAAAATGGGGAGGGGAATGGGGTGGGGGGGAATGGAAATGGTGGGAAATGGGGTGGGGGAATTGGGTGGAGAATGGGGAAAACGGGGGGAAATAGGGTGGGGGAAATGGGTCAGGGTTGGGAAAAATGGGGTGGGAAAAGGGGATGGAGAAAGGGGTCCTGTCGCTGGACAGCGGCCGGACACCGTTCTACGTTAATTAACACTAATTAACTCTATTTAGCTCTATCGTTACCTGGCAGGTGGATGTGTCCTTGGACAGCAGCCAGACATGGCTCTATGCTAATTGATTACCACTAATTAACTGTATTTCTGCCCAGTGGATGTGGCTCTACGCTAATTAATTAACGCTAATTAACACTAATTACGCCCGGCAGGTGGACGTGTCCCTGGATGGCGGCCGGACCTGGCGCGTGGCCGAGCTGGGCCCGCGGCCGGAGCGCGGCCGGGGCTGGGCCTGGGCGCTGTGGGAGCTGCGGGCGCCGGCGCCCGCGGGCGCCCGCCTGGACATCGTCTGCAAGGCCGTGGACCGGAGCTACAACGTCCAGCCCGACAGCGTGGCGCCCATCTGGAACCTGCGCGGGGTCCTCAGCAACGCCTGGCACCGCGTCAGCGTCACCGTCGCCCGCTGAGGGACGTGGGGACGTCAGGGCACTGGGGACAGCGGGGACGTCGGGGACAGCGGGGACGATGGGGACATCGGGGCACTGGGGACGTCGGGGACAGCGGGGACGATGGGGACATCGGGGCACTGGGGACATCGGGGACAGCGGGGACGATGGGGACATCGGGGCACTGGGGACATCGGGGATGTCGGGGCATTGGGGACATCGGGGCATTGGGGACGTCGGAGCACTGGGGGCATCTGGAACCTGAACAACGCCTGGCACCACGTCAGCGTCACCCGCTGAGGGACATCATGAGGACATCGGGGATCCCTGGAGATCAGTGGGATCTGTGGATCCGAAAGGGTTCCGTGGCCCCAAGGAGTCCTGCAGACCCCAATGGGTTCTACAGACCCCGATGGGCTCTACAGACCTCAAATGTCCTGCGGACCCCCAAAATGTCCTGTAGATCCCAAAGAATCCTGCAGACCCCAAAGGTTCCTAAAGACCCCAGGGGGATCTACGGACCCCAAAATGTCCTGCAAACCCCAAAGAGTCCCGCAGACCCCAATGGATTCTGTGACCCCAAAGAGTTCTGCGCACCCCAATGGGTCCTACAGACCCCAAAATGTCCTACAGACCCCAATGGATTCCATGGCCCCAAAGAGTCCCGCAGACCCCAATGGGTTCTGCAGGCCCCCATCTTCTACTGACCCCAAAAGATTCCACAGACCCCAAAAGGATTTTATGGCCCCTGAAGGATTTTATGGACCCCAAAGGGTTCCATGGACTCCGAAAGGATTTTAGGGCCCCTCAAAAGATTTTATGGCCCCTACAAAACATTTTATGGACTCTAGAATGATTTTATGGCCCCCAAAGGGTTCCACAGATCCCAGAAGGGTTTAGGGCCCCTCAAAGGATTTTATGGACCCCAAAGGGTTCCACAGATCCCAAAATGATTTTAGGGACCCCAAAGGATTTTATGGACCCCCACAGAGTTCTGGAGGCTCCAAAGATTTCTACGGCCCCGGAGGATTCTGCGGGTTCCTGCAGCTCGAAGGTCAGCGGGATTTTATGGCCCCCACGTTTTATGGCCCCCGCGTTTTATGGCCCCCGGGTTTTATGGCCCTGGTTTTACACCCCGATGTGTGAAAGTGCCTCCTGCCATAAAGATTTGGGAACTTTTATGGGATCGGTGCCTTCCTGGGGGCAGCGGGGGCAGCGGGGGATGGGGGCACTTCTGGGACCCCCTGAGCCTATAGGAGACTGTGACCCTACAGGAGCCCTTGGGACCCGCTGACCCTATGGGGACCCCTGAGACCCCCGATCCTATAGGACACTGGGACCCCATGGGACCGCCTGACCCCAAATAACCCCCTGACCCTATAGGGACCCCTGGGACCCCTGACCCTATAGGAACTCACGGGATCCGCCTGACCCTATAGGGACCCCTGGGACGCCTGATCCTATAGGGACTCCTGGGACCCCTGACCCTATAGGGACCCCTGGGACCCCCGATCCTATAGGGACCCCTGGAACCCCATGGGACCCTATGGCATGGTGGAAGCCCCTGATCCTTTAGAGAACCCAATGACCCCATGGGACCTCCTGACCCTAAATAACCCCTGACCCTATAGAACCCCTGACCCTATAGAACCCCCCTGACCCTAAATAACCCCTGACCCTATAGAACCCTCCTGACCCTAAATAACCCCTGACCCTATAGAACCCCCCTGACCCTAAATAACCCCTGACCCTAAATAACCCCTGACCCTATAGAACCCCCCTGACCCTAAATAACCCCTGACCCTATAGAACCCCCCTGACCCCAAATACCCCCGGACTCCATAGAAACCCCGTGCCCCTATGGGACCCCCCGGCCCTGTGGGACTGCCATGGTCCCCGTTATCGATGCCCGTTATCGATCCCCGTTATCGATCCCCGTTTTCGATGCCCGTTATCGATGCCCGTTATCGATGCCCGTTTTCGATCCCCGTTATCGATCCCCGTTATCGATGCCCGTTATCGATCCCCGTTATCGATCCCCGTTTTCGATCCCCGTTATCGATCCCAGTTATCGATGCCCGTTATCGAGCCCCGTTATCGATGCCCGTTATCGATGCCCGTTATCGAGCCCCGTTATCGATCCCCGTTATCGATCCCCGTTATCGAGCCCCGTTATCGAGCCCCGTTATCGAGCCCCGTTATCGAGCCCCGCCCCATCGACGCGCTCGGCGCTCCCCGCTCGATTCTCTCGGCGCTCCCTCCCCGCCCTGCCGGCCGCTCGATGCACTCGGCGCGCGGCGCGGGGCTAGCGGGGCCGGAAGCGGCGGGGGCGGGGCCGGAAGTGGCGGGGCGGGGCCGGAAGTGGCGGGGGGCGGGGGGGGGCCCGGGGCCTCCTCAGGAGCCGCCGCCGCCGCCGCGCCCGGACCCCCCCGGACCCCCCCCGCGCCGCCACCCCCGGACCCCCCCCCAGCCCCGGGGGGGCCTCCCGAGCCCGCCGCGGCCCCGCCGGTGAGAGCGCGCGCCGCGGCCGCGTCTGGAGGGGGCGCGGCCTCGCGGGGACCCCCCCGGGCCGGTTCGGGGGTCCCGGTTGGGGGGGGCTCGGGGACCCCGGAGAGCCCCAGGGGTTTTGGCGGGCTCGGGATTTGGGGAGGGTCCGGGTCCCCTCAGGGGGGCTGGGCTGGGGGGGGGCGCGTCCCCCCGAGGGTCCCGGGCCGGATTTGGGGGGGGGTCTTCTCTTTTTGGGGGGGGGGGGGGCGCGTCCCCCCGAGGGTCCCGGGCCGGATTTGGGGGGGGGGTCTTCTCTTTTTGGGGGGGGTCGTGTCCCCCCGAGGGTCCCGGGCCGGATTTAGGAGGGTCTTCTCTTTTTGGGGGGGGTCGTGTCCCCCCGAGGGTCCCGGGCCGGATTTGGGGGGGGTCTTCTCTTTTTGGGGGGGGTCGTGTCCCCCCGAGGGTCCCGGGCCGGATTTGGGGGGGGTCTTCTCTTTTTGGGGGGGGTCGTGTCCCCCCGAGGGTCCCGGGCCGGATTTGGGGGGGGTCTTCTCTTTTTGGGGGGGGTCGTGTCCCCCCGAGGGTCCCGGGCCGGATTTGGGGGGGGGTCTTCTCTTTTTGGGGGGGGGTCGTGTCCCCCCGAGGGTCCCGGCCGGATTTGGGGGGGGTCTTCTCTTTTTGGGGGGGGTCGTGTCCCCCCGAGGGTCCCGGGCCGGATTTGGGGGGGTGTAGTTATTTGGGGGGGGGTCGTGTTCTTCCCCTCGGGTCTGGTCTTTGGGGGGGTCTTGGGGGGCTGTTCTGAGGGGGGGGTCGTGTCCCCCCGGAGCTCTCAGGGCTGGATTTGGGGGGGGTCCCAGGGCTGGATTTGGGGGGGGGTCCCGGCTGGATTTGGGGGGGGGTCCCGGCTGGATTTGGGGGGTCTCTGATTTTTGGGGGGGGTCCCTGCCCCTTTTAGCAGTCTCTGATTTTTTGGGGGGGGGTCTCTGATTTTTGGGGGGGGGTCTCTGATTTTTTTGGGGGGTCCCTGTCCCTTTAGGGGATCCTGGATTTTGGGGGGGGGGGTAATTTTCCCTTCTGGGGGGGTCTGATTTTTGGGGGGGGTGTCTGATTTTTTGGGGGGGGTCTCATTTTTGGGGGCTCCTTGTCCCTTTTCGGGGTCTCTGATTTTCGGGGTCTCTGATTTTGGGGGGGTCCTTGTTCCTTAGTGGGGGGGGTCTCATTTTTGGGGGGATCCTTGTCCCTTTTTGGGCAGCTCTGATTTTGGGGGGGGTCCTTTTGCCTTTTGGGGTGTCCTGGATTTTTGGGGTCTCTGATTTTGGGGTCCTTGTCCCTTTTGGGGGTCTCTGACTTTTGGGGGGGGTCTCTAATTTTGGGGGTCTCCGATCTTTGGGGTGCCTGATTTTTTTGGGGGGTCCCTGTCTCTTTTGGGGGGGGGATCTCTGATTTTTGGGGGGGTCCTTGTCCCTTTTGGGGTCTCCTGGATTTTTTGGGGTCTCTGAATTTGGGGGTCCTTGTCCCTTTGGGGGTCTCTGATTTTTGGGGTCTCTGATTTTTTTGGGGGGATCCTTTTCCCTTTTAGGGGATCCTGGATTTTTTGGGGGGATCCTGGATTTTTTTGGGGGATCCTGGATTTTTTGGGGGATCCTGGATTTTTTGGGGGGTGTCCTTGTCCCTTTTGGGGTTTCCTGGATTTTTGGGGTCTCTCATCCCCCGGGATTTTCCAGCTGGAATCTCCTCCCATTCCCAGGAATTTCGGGGGAATTTCCCCTCAGATCCCAAAATTCCCAAAAATTTTCTCTGTGGGGGAGGGGACAAAAAACCCCGGGATTTCTGGGGATTTTTGGGAATTTTCCACCTCCTGGAAGGCTCCGACCCCTCGGGAATTTCGGGGTTATCCAAGGGCAGGCAGCGAGGATTTTTTTGGGATCTCTTCCCGAGGGAGCTGCTCCAGTTTGGAATTGAAATTCAAAAATAAAATAAAAAAAACCTGGAAAAAGCAGCTGGAGCCTTGTCCCAGAGTGGTCTGGAATTGTTTTTCCAGCTTTTCCCGGGACTTATCCCAAAATAAAACCGGGATGGAGCAGCTGGAGGCTCCTCTCAGAGCGTCCTGGAATTGTTTTTCCGGGAATTTATCCCACAAAAACCCCAAGGCTTCATCCCAGAATGGCCTGCAATTGTTTTTCTCGGGATTTATCCCCAAAAAAAGGAGAATAAAACCTGGAAAAAGCAACATGAGCCTCCTCTCAGTGTGTCCTGGAATTGTTTTTCCCGATTTTCCTGGGATTTATCCCAAAAAAACCCAGAGGTTTCATCCCAGAGCGTCCTGGAATTGTTTTTCCGGGGATTTATCCCAAAAAAGGAGAATAAAACCTGGAACAAGCAGCTGGAGCCTCATCCCAGAGTGGCCTGGGATCGTTTTTTCCAGCTTTTCCCGGGATTTATCCCAAAAAAAGCCCTGGAAAAGGCAGCTGGAGGCTCCTCTCACAATGTCCTGGAATTGTTTTTCTCGGGATTTATCCCCAAAAAAGGAGAATAACACCGGGATGGAGCAGCTGGAGCCTTGTCCCAGAGTGGCCTGGAATTGTTTTTCCAGCTTTTCCCGGGACTCATCCCAAAATAAAAACCGGGATGGAGCAGCTGGAGGCTCCTCTCAGAGCGTCCTGGAATTGTTTTTCCAGGAATTTATCCCAAAAAAAGGAAAATAAAACGTGGAAAAAGCAACATGAGCCTCCTCTCAGCGTGTCCTGGAATTGTTTTTCCCGATTTTCCTGGGATTTATCCCAAACCCCCTGAGGTTTCATCCCAGTCTCCTGGAATTGTTTTTCCAGCTTTTTTTTATCCCCAGGACAGAAGGAAGGAAAAACCTCCCCGAGGGCTGGGCTGGAATTTGGGTTTGGAATTTGAGGCGGCTCCGGCGGTGGAAGCCAGGAATTCTCGGGTGTTCCCAGGGTTTTTGTCTTTTTTTGTGTTTTATTTTTATTTTAACTGTTATTTTTATTTTCATTTAAAAATTTTTATTCTTTTTTTTTTTGAATTTTTAATTTTAATTTTAACTTATTGTCATTGCATTTTAATTTTTATTTCTACTTTTGTTATTTCTGTGTTTTATTTAGTTTTTATTTTTAGGGTGGGTTTTCCAGCCAGGGAAGGGAAGGAAGGAACTGCTCCCAGCTGGGATTTTTAGGGAAAAATTCCCGATTTCTCCAGGATTTATTCCCTGATTTCCCAGCCCTACAAAGAGTAGAAATCGGGTTTTTTTTTGGGATTTTTCTGGGATTTCTCCAGGATTTATTCCCTGATTTTCCATCTCTGCAAAGAGTGCGACTGGGGGTTTTCCTGGGATTGAACCGGGATTTTCCTGGGATTGAACTGGGATTTATCCCGGATTCCATTCCCGCTTTTCCCAGCCGTGCACAGGGTGGGAATTGGGATTTATCCTGGGTTTATCCCGGATTCCATTCCCGGTTTTTCCAGCTGTTCCCAGGCTGGGAATGGCGATTTCTCCTGGGATTTTTCTGGGATTTCTCCCGGATTCCATTCCCGGTTTTTCCAGCTGCTCCCAGGCTGGGAATGGCGATTTCTCCTGGGATTTTTCT
Organism: Anomalospiza imberbis; assembly: GCF_031753505.1. Taxonomy (NCBI): domain Eukaryota; kingdom Metazoa; phylum Chordata; class Aves; order Passeriformes; family Viduidae; genus Anomalospiza; species Anomalospiza imberbis. The sequence continues at coordinate 81,577 of NW_027100048.1, forward strand.
GGGATTTCTCCCGGATTCCATTCCCGGTTTTTCCAGCTGTTCCCGGGCTGGGAATGGGGATTTCTCCAGGATTTCTCCCGGGTTTATCCCGGATTCCATTCCCGCTTTTCCCAGCCGTTCCCAGGGTGGGAATGGGGATTTATCCAGGATTTGTCTCGGATTCCATTTCCTGGTTTTCCCAGCCCTACAAAGAGTGGGAATTGGGTTTTTTTTGGGATTCATCCCGAGTTTCTCGTGGATTCCATTCCTGGTTTTCCAGCTGTTCCCAGGCTGGGAATGGGGATTTCTCCAGGGATTTTTCTGGGATTTATCCCGGATTCCATTCCCGCTTTTCCCAGCCGTGCACGGGTGGGAATTGAGGCTTTTCTGGGATTTTTCTGGGATTTCTCCCGGGTTCCATTCCTGTTTTCCCAGCCCTGCGGAGCCTGGGGACCCACCCCGCTCTCAATTCCTGGAAAAAACGCCCCGGGAATGTGGGGGGAATCTGGGATGGAAAACCTGGGATTGTGTCCTGGGGAGGGAGGGAAAGGAGAGTTTTGGGAAGGAAAAAGAAGGGAAGTTTTGGGAAGGAAAAGGAAAGGGGGGGAAAGGAAGCAGAGGAGAGCAGAGGAGAAGGGAAGTTTTGGGAAGGGAGGGAAGGGAAAGAAGCGAGGGGAGGGAAGGGAAAGGAGGGAAGGGAAGTTTTGGGAAGGGAAATTTTGGGAAGGGAGGAAAGAGAAGGAAGGGAAGGTTTGGGTGGGGAAGGGAGGGGAAGGGAAAGGAAGGGAAGAAGAAAAAGAAAGGGATGGGAAGGGAAATTTTGGGAAGGGAAAGGGAAGGGAAAGGGAAAGGAAGGAAAGGAAAGGAAAGGAGAAAGGAAAGGAAAGGAAAGGAAAGGAAAGGAAAGGAAAGGAAAGGAAAGGAAAGGAAGAAAGGAAAGGAAAGGAAAGGAAAGGAAAGGAAAGGTTAGGTTTGGGGAGGGGAGGGGAGGGAGGGGAGGGGAAGGGAGCGAAGGGAAATTTTGGGAAAGGAAAGGAAGGACGGAATATTTTGGGAAAGGAAGTTTTGGGAAGGGAAGGAAAGGGGAGGGGAGGGAAGGGGGATGGAGCTGCTTAGGCCAAGCAGGATTTTCCAAGGGATAAAAATCCCGGGATTTTCCCCAGGGATGAAAACGGAGCAGGATTTTCCAAGGGATACAAATCCCGGGATTTTCCCCAGGGATGAAAACGGAGCAGGATTTTCCAAGGGATACAAATCCCGGGATTTTCCCCGGGGATGAAAATTGCAGCTGGGGCCGCTGGGGCTGCTGGAGTTCCCAGCTGGAATTCCAGGGGACAAAAGAGCTCTGCGGGGCTTATTCATTCCCGAAAACCCAAAAACCCAAATCCAGGAAGGATTTTCTCCGTAACTCCCCTTTTCTAAAATATTTTCCCCCCCTTTTTTTTAAGGAATTTTTTCTTGTCATTCCCTAAAAAACCCCAAATCCAGGAAGTTTTTTTTCTCTCTCCGATTCCCCCTTTTCAAAATATCTTTTTCCCTTTTCTTTTTTTTCCCAAGGAATTTTTTTGCTCATTCCCGCCCACTCCGGGCTCTTCCAGAGCCACTTCCTTTGGGTTTTTTAATTTAAATTGATTTCTTTTTTTTTTTTCCCTGGGAATGCTGCCGGGATGGGGCTTTCCATGGAACTTTTTTCCGCTGACAAAAGCCTCTGGGAATTCTGCTCCAGCGGCAAAAAAAGGTCGGGAAGGGGAAAAAAACCACAAAAAAACCCACAAAAACCCGCCAAAAATCTCCAAAAAACCCCCCTAAAAAAAACCCCAACCCACCCCCCAAAAAAAGCCCTCCCAAAAAATCCCCCCAAAAAAACAACAAAAAACCCCAAAAAAATCCGTAAAAACACCCCCCAAAAAACCCCAAAAAACACCCAGAACCCAAAAAAAAAAAACCCCAAAAAAACCCCCAAACGCTGAAAAAACCCCACAAAAAACCCCCAAAAACCCCAAAAACCCCCAAAAACCCCCAAAAAACCCCCCAAGCGAACCTCCAAAAAACCCCCAAAAAACCTCAAAAAACCCAAAAAACCCCAAAACACCCCAATCCCCCCCCCCCAAAAAATAAAACAAACCCAAAAAAATCTCATCGGACACGGTGCTTGGGGGATTTCTTGGGGTTTTTTTTGGATTTTTTTGGGATTTTTAGGGTTTTTTTGGGGGGGGGGTTGGGTTTTTTTGAGGATTTTTTTTGGGGGGGGTTGGGGGTTTTTGGGTTTTATTTTATTTTATTGGGTTTCTTTTTTATTTTTTGGGGGGTTTTTGGATTTTTTGGGTTCTTTTTTTGGGAGCTTTTTTTTGGGCTTTTGTGGTTTTTTGGGGTTTTTTTCCGGGATCTTTGGGATTTTTCTTCGTACAGGAGAGGGAAAATTGGGGAAAAGCCGGGAAAATCGGGGAAAATCTGGAAAATTCAGGGAAAATCTGTACAATTCAGTGGTTTGAAGTGGGAAAAATCAGGGAAAATCCGGGAAAATGCAAGGGTTTTAAAGTGGGAGAGGGGGAGAATTGGGGAAAATCCAGGGGGTTTAAAGCCTGGGATAGGGGAAAATGGGGAAAATCTGGGAAAATTCAGGAAAATCTGGAAAAATCAGGGGAAATTCAGGGGTTTTGAAGGGGGAGAGGGGAAAAAATGGGGAAAATCCGTGGATTTTAAAGCCTGGGATTGGTGAAAAATGGGAGAAAAGTGGGAAAAAAAAAATAATGGATTTCAAAGTGGGAAAGTTAAAAAAAAGGGAAAATCTGGGGAAAATCCCTGGATTTGGAAGCCTGGGCTGGGACCTGAGGCGTTTTTTCCTGGGTTTATCCCGGAATTCCTCGGGATTGGGACTGGGGGGGTTTAATTGGAATTTTTCCCGAGGGATTTGGGGGTTTTTTGGGGTTTTTTTTCCCTGGATTTTTCCCAGCTGGGGAAAAGTCCTGGATTCAGGGCAGGGAGGAGGGAGCTGCCCCAATTCCAGAATTCCCCAGGGATCCCTGCCCTGCTTATCCCGGGAATTCCTCTGGGGAATTTTGCTTTTTTTGGAGTTTTCCTCTTAGGAAAAAAAAAAAAACCAAAAAAAAAAATCAGGAATGAGCTCAGGGATGGAGGAATTTGGGGAATTTTCAGCCCAATCCCAGCCTGGGAAGCTTCGGATTCCGGCAGAAATTTGGGAATTTTCTCCTGATGTGGCTCCCGGAGAGCTCCTGGCCTCGGGGCTTTCTGCTTTTCCAGGATTTACAAACTCTGCAGTGAGGAATTCCAGGTTTTCCTGCCCAGGGGTTGAGCCATTCTGATTTTTCCTGGTTTTTATCCCACTGGCAATGAGAATTCCCAATTTTTCCTGCCCCTTATCCCACTGGGATTGAGAAATTCTAGTTTTTCCTACCCAGGGACTGAGAATTCACACTTTTTCCTGTTTTTTATCCCACTGAATTTAAGAAATTCTGATTTTATTCTGTTTTTTTTTTTTCCTCAACTGGGATTGAGGAATTCTGATTTTTCCAGGTTTTTATCCTCCTGGGATTGAGAATTCCCAATTTTCCCTGGTTTTATCTCACTGGGACTGAAAATCAAATTTTTCCTGCCCAGGAATTGAGGAATTCTGATTTTTCCTGATTTTTATCCTGCTGGGATTGAAGAATTCCAATTTTTCCTACCCAGGGATTGAGAATTCCCATTTTTCCTGTTTTTTTTTTCCCTCTGGGATTGAGGAATTCCAGAGCCCAGGTAAAATTCCCGATTCATTTAAATCCTGGGATGGATTTTTCCAGCCACGATTCCCCACATTCCAAATGTCAGGGAATTCCAGAGTTTGGGAATTCCAGAGTCGGGGAACTCCTGGAATTTCCTGGATTTTCCTGGATTTTCCCTGGATTCCTGAGGGAATTCCAGGATCAGGGAATTCCAGAGTCAGTGTGGGAATTCTCTGTGCCAGGTCTGGGAATTTCCCTTAATGTCCCTTAAGCCCAAAAATCCCAAAAA